>NW_017257555.1:188474-335976 GCF_001594055.1 Mycetomoellerius zeteki | reverse complement strand
CTTTCCCTGTTACGATCGTGTATCGTGACCGTGAATAATGATGACGAATGATGATGCGCGCCCCGCGCAGCCTGTGCGCTCACCGAAGGTTTATTTGGATCGGTCCTCTGAAGCGCAATGAACGAACGCAATTTTGGCCTCAAAATGGCTGGCCAAATATGTACTGAGGATTTATGCTTAATCATGTTTTCTTTTGCCTCTCTGTAAATTTCCAACGGGTAAACAGATGTTTTAATTTTTCTTTCCGTTGTTATTGCCGGAGAGATAAAATAATTTTTGCGTTTTCCGTTGTCCGAGTCACATGTAATTCTGTTAATGGATCGCGCGGTATCCGTACGGATGCGTTACATTAAGCGTTGTTACGCTGTTGTATAAATAAAATGGAAAACATGGAAGTCAGCTTCGGATGCTCGTATCAGATGAATTGCAGCCGGTACGTTTACGAAGGGTGAGAGACACTTGTTCGGCTTACGCATTTATCCGTAATGAAATTTTCCGTTGGCACGGCAGGGGCAGATGCTACTACAAGTGCAACCTTAGAAGGATACTGACAGATGGAGGAGCGCGCCACGCGGACACCTCGCGCGTCGCGGAATAGAAAAAACACGAAGGGAGAGCGTCACCCCGCATAAGGGAGCAGAGCCCGACATCCGAACGTCCCGCAGCGGGTAACTTTAACCGTCCTTCCAAATATTATTCCTCGGCAATCAAGAGTTCTTTAAAACTTCTTTTTTTCTCTCTGTCTCTCTTTTCCTCCGGACCGTGCCACACTCGGCCGACGGTGACACTGACGAAACGCCACCTTTGAATATTTTCGTAACCCTTGGCGAATACCGTGAATACGTCCGGTCGTGTTTTGACAGAAAATAAGCGCGAAAATTGAACGCGCCCGCGAGAGAAATTGGAATCACCCTCCCCCCGAGGAATATTTTTCTAACAATTCATGCTTCTCTCTCCGTCGCTCGGAGAAACGGCTACGTGGGCAGGAAAACGGAGAGCAGGAGTAACTCTTGCTCAGTGAAAGATGATATATACCATTAGTCTAGCGGGGAGCGTTAATTGCGATACGACATGTATCGGTTGTCGGGAGATCGCCGTATTGTGAGACGCGATATACAAGTCGATATTAAATCACGTACTGAACTGGCGGTTTATCGAGACTGCCGTAAGGACGTTTCGCATAGTATTTTCATGACGATTGAATTATTCGGTCCATCCTGCTGTCCCTAAAAACAATCTAATTGCTACTGGGGAAAATCTCGAAGGACATTACGCTCGTCCACCTGAGCGACAGGTGTGTCGGAAAGAGAGCCCGAGAAAGACAGGGATTTAATATTTCACTTATAGTATCTCGTCTCCAATCTGGCAGCGACAGCTCTGTAACTTGGGAATGAAAATGCACGTGGGTTTACCATCCCCTTCTCCTCCTTCCCCTACCCCTCTCCCTTTTACGGCCCACCCTTGACGGACGGCCCTTATAAATATTCAGAACGGAATGCGAAATAACGTGACACGCGAGACTAGAGGCATTTCTTATCGTCTCGCGACCGAAACGACGTGCAGCACTCGCGGTGCGTACACCCTGCGTTTTATCTCACGCATTCCCGCCTTGTATTGACCCGCCTGGCTCATGCTTGTGTTCTCGCAATCGCGAGTTTCACTTTCCGGGTGCAGCCAGCCACGTTTTCGGATGCGCTCATTAAGTCGGCCGTGACCGTAGGAAGGCCGGGTTTCTCGGCGAAAAATGAGTCTCCTGTTGCGCGTTAGGAATAATTTTGCCTCGCGAACGCATCGTGCACCACGAGAGATAGGAAACGCGAACGAGTCCACGTATTATCTTCATTTTATCCACTACAACGGACATTCATCGCATTACGGGGTGCACACGCCATCGCTATTGGCTCGCATATGAAAAATGAGTCTCTTGCCGCTCGTGCGAAATAATTTCATTCACAGGCATCGCTTCTGCGGATTTCGTAATAATAATGCGCGTCACGCTTAAACGAATAATGCTCGTGTGACTCGCCGAGCTGTTCTCGATGCGATATAAAACATTTACTTTGCCGATGATTTGCTTTCATGAACTTTTAATATTTTCGAGGTGTAGATGTGAAATAACATTATATATATTATAACATTGTTTTTCTCAAAATTTTCATTTAATTCTGATTTAATCTGTTGCGGTGCGAGAATATGTTTATATTAATAATTCACTAGTTTATAAGTTTTATATGATAGCGTTGGGTGAATATTTTCAAGAATTCACGTGAAAGGTGCTGTGTATAACTTTCAAGGTAGTAAAATATAAATTTCTCGAGGTTCCATCAGAAAAGACAGGATGTACTTGAGACAAAACTGCATACGTGCATCTTCGGAGAGTGCACATCAGAGCGCAAAGTGCTGGAACACTTACGGCGGAAGTGTCACGTTGTTCCATATTCCCTGTCGAAAGTCGAAACGTAATGACGCGTTTGCGATATCGAAGACCCTCGTAGCGCCTCAACAATCGACAATCGGCCGTTTGTACCATCAACCGAAGAAACAGTTCGACAAGTTCGAGATTCCGATTGACGAGAAGTGTCTTTTTCCTTCCGATACCGTACGTTCTATATCGCTTTCGTGCTGTTTCGTTCTATTTGCCTGGGGTTTACACCCTGCGCGTTTCATCATGCGGTCGACGTCGCATCGCGTGCCGGGCTGAGAAACGTCGCACGGCGCCATCGCCATCTGTGCCGGTGTTCACGCGATCCTGCGGGCACAGGCCCACGGATATACTGTCAGTAATAATAACCGACGATGAAATAGCGAGTCGCGGATGCGCCCGCGGGAAATGCAATTCCGTAACGCGTCTCGCGGGGTAGTCGCGGGAACGCGCGCGGCCGGTTACGTGCTTTAAACCGTTTTACTGGCCTGATGCGAATTCATGGCAGCAAACACCGGATCGGTGCGGATTCATCGAGCCGCTCATTTTTCATCGATCCATCGAAATCGATTTGGTTGGATGCAGAGAAAAGCGCGAATTTCTACGGCATACTGGGTGAATTAAAAATTCTTCGCGTTTTCGCGCTGTTGCCTGCGCCCGGGCAATATGAGAGTAATAGAACAGGGCAGGATAAAACGTACACCAGTTTATTTATTTTCCCAAATACAAAGCTCTTTTTCGAAACATAGTGGATAAAATCCAAATGATTAAAAAAAAGTTTCATCGACCGCAAATATGTGGATGAGAAGTTAATTTATTTTATCAAGATATCGCATTTTATTAAACTTAATAAATGGAGCTAAAATAATTGTTGAAACATATATAATGCTGCAGAGCTAAATTCAATCGTATTCGCGAAATACATTGTTATATTAATATGAGACTTATCATTAATATTGGAATCACAAATTACAATGATTAAAGCAGTACGTATATATAATGCAGAGAATTATTTCTGCATTCCCTTTGGCAGATGCCTGATGCTTCAGCCGACAGGGACGCTGGCTGGACCTTCCTTTTTGAAATAAATATTAATTGGAATTCCTCGAGCTTCATAAATGTAGATACGGGACTGTACTTTCTGACTTGATAATGATAGGATAGGTCTGAAATACTAATTTTTTCATCTATTCCCTTTGCTCCGAGACGTCGCTGCTGTAATCAAAGCGCTTATTCTAATTACGTTTCATGTGCAGCGAAATAATTACCTTGCAGCTTGTTATTTTCCGGAGTTTCTTGTTTGTCCGTTATCATTCAATATCGTAATATATTATATACGTTCGTTGTCGATGATGACAAGATTCCAGTAAGTTTCGTTCTAATTGACCTGCTCTCTAGCTTTCCGATTCCAACGCAGTAGTTCGTCTCTGCAATAGCGGATAATTTCCCTCTCGTAATTACTTCGGGAAATATTCGCTTGTAAGTATAGCTGCTTACATTGTCGTGATACTGGCTAACGATAACGCCTCACGTGTCGTGCGCGATACATGGCGACCGCGTAAATATAGGGCACGTAATAAATTTGCGAGAATCATTACGCATAATTATACTGCTTCATATTTTTGCAATCCTTTTATCGCCGTACGGTAATCACGGTTTTACGATCGACATAATTTTTGCGTTGCGTGTTTAGTGGTGAAATCGAGAGGAAAAAAGGCGATTTGCAGCGGAGATCTTTCGCTGCAAGTAACATAACGTAGCTGGTCACTGTAATAGCGTGATAAGAGACGCAGGTCGTAACGGAATAATATGTCAGCGTCTCGTAGGCTCGTTCAGTACGAGGAGAAACCGAGCGTAATATCGTATTAAGACCAAAAATTAAACTTCTCCCCGATATGGTGGGGCACGATTTCCAGCTAAAGTACCAAGAAGTCCGCCGATTGCTCCAGGAAGCAGCAATGTTTCTCCTACGGCGACAAGAGCCAGAACAATATCGACAGTCGTAATCGAACGACCATAGGTGCTCTCGAAGCTGCGGTGATAAAACGTCGGTAGCTGTGGCACGGCGTCGCGTCCATTAAAACCAGCACGGGGCTATTTGTACGGGTTAGGCCCTCAGTGAAATTTATTTTCAATCCCGACCGGGTATCTTTCTTTCTGCGAGGGTGGCCCGGCTAACCTGGCATGAATATACTGCACCCGCGGGCTACGACGCTGCGGTACGGCACTGTGCGGATTCGCCTTCGTGTACCTTCGGGGCGGCAAGACAAATGTTGGCGCTACAAACAGAAAAGTATCAAGATATACTTCCGGTCGTCGAGTGTCTCGACGCCCGAATATCTCATATATCCGTTATATTTGGTCAGAGCAATTTCAGAAATTTCCTGTAGGACACCATGTATGTACACGTTACTGTATTTGATATTTAGGTTTGTCTCGTATATAGATGATAATTTGTATTACGTGGTCTATTGCACTTTTTTATTCTGCCTTTTTCTTCCTATATTTTTATATACATTTCCATACAAAAAAATTGTTGAATAATTTTTACTTTATTAGTAAAAATATTCTATTTTTGCCAAACTTATATGACTAACTTTACCTGTCTGAAAGTAAAAAAAGCCAGAAGTGTAAAGTAAAATATAGGTACGTTACAATTACAGTAAATTCAAGTGATTTACCTTACAATAAAGTAAATCATACTATTCTTTTAAAGTGTAAGCATGAATAACTCTTGAGACTTTATACACTTGTATTTTTTAGTAAAGTAAATTTTGTCAACGCTAAGGCAAAAAATACTCGTCGATAAAATAAAGTCTATTGAAATATATGGTAATTTATTTTACGAAATATAAAAAGTTACAATATGACTCTCTTTATATACGATCATCGTTCATTTATCAGAAAAGTAAATTTTATACAAACGGATGCTTGTCTTTATATAGACCTGCCAATTCCATAAAATTTACTAGAATTCTAGTGCATATTACTTTACATTTTTCTCCGTATACTGTTTTTACAATTTATACATTTTAATTGTATTTTCCCACAATTTTCCATTCTGTTCCATTTTATTTCCGCACCCGGGTAAATATGTAACCGCGATAATAATCCCGTTGATTGACTTTTTATCTAATATATGTATAAGTATTACAATTTATAAAAAGATTTGTGTTTATAGATAACAGTTAGATCGTACGGGAATTAGAATAGCAGGCGAGAATAATTTTTAATCAGACGTGTCACTTTCACACGCCATGTCTGGGAAAACTTCGGACTCCGAGTCGCGTGAGTTTCCATTTGACGCGGCAGCGACACACGCAACGCGCATATATTCTCCGATCTATCAGCGGCTAGATGAAGGATCGTTTACATAAATTTCAGATTCTCGCATAAGCGGATATTAGACGGGTGTGCGCGGGGGACGTGCGCCTGTCGTCGTCGACGAGCGACTCGATGCAGCGATCTGGTGTAGATTTCACGGGGGGTAGGTGCCCCGTCAGTAGGTGCCCCAGGTTGTGCGCTATCATATCCGGGAATTCGGGCGTACTTTTTTTTTCTTTACGGGCACCTCGCGACGTTATCGTGCGATCTATGAAACATTGATAGTCTAGCAGTCATGGAGGGGGGGGGATGAGGAGAAAAGGGGGCCAGAGGGTTTTCGCGCTCGCACACGGAGCGCCCATGTATCATTGTTCGCGCCTCATCCCCCGTCGCGTAGGAGAGCTATCTACGTACGGGTTTGCACGCGCGCGTTCATGTATACGTACGCACGAACGTGTTAGCGCATAAATCGAACTTTTGCATTTCCGTCGTCGACATCACCGCGTCCCCGACCCCTTGCCGACGCCCTCATTGGCGGGCGTCGCGTGCTACGAACAGGAAACATTTGGTGGCCTGCCATAGCTGTTCGTTTTCCTTTCTCTCTCTCTCTCTCTCTCCCTCCCCTCTCTCCCTTTTTTGTTTTATTTTTTGGTTTGTCGCGTATAGCGAATTTATGCTATAATACCCAGTCGCGATTGTAATCCGCACCCGGCTAAATATGGCCGCGATAATAATCCCTTTGCAACGGCGAATAGTGGATGAGTGAAATTGTGTGCATCAGGGTAAAGCGGCTTGCGCTGGATTCGATGATTTATGGAAGTCGCTATAACAGGTATCACGTCAAAGATAACGAGATGTTACCATTTACCATGTTTTTGCGGAAATTATCTCCGATTGCATCAACTAGTTTCGTGATGACAGGTTCCTTCGGGGATTCATAGGATTTCCTGTTACGACGAGCTCTTGAGAGCAGCGAAATAAATTTTTCGCTAATGTATCATCATCCTTCTAACCGGAGATAAGCTTGAATTTCCGCTATGACTGATTAAATACTCATAATAGTAGAGAACAAGCTGGCATAATATCTTCTCGTAGATATTCCAATGCAATCGTTTCATTTTCTATTTGATCGCTTGGCGGTACGTGCCTGAAGGATAATGCTGTACTCGTTTTTTGGTATTGAATTATTAATGTAAGTGCTGAGGTTAATTGAATTTCGAATTCAGACGAAGTTAATTTGGTCAGAATCCAGGCATTGCCTGGAAGAGTTTGACCTCTTCGAATTGGCGTTACCTTTTGGCGGGTCAGGAAGCCGAGAGCTTGCGAGCTGCGAGCTTTTCTCGGTCGCTCTGGCGAAATTAATATTTAATTTTCTATCCCTCATCCGCCACGGAAGTTCCTACGGCTCTCTTGGCTTATACGCCAACGCGGTCGTGGTTTTATTGCCCTCGTGGCCGGGCTTACACGGTGCTCCATTGTTTCGCGGCTGTATTATATTGCCACTCGAAACACGGTGCTTTCTTCCTTATTCCCTCCCGCTTTTCTCTCTCCCTTTTTCCCCAAGTCTTGCCTATTGCCGTCCTCTCATTCTCGCCTTCGACCCTTTGATTGCGCCAACGACTCACGTACGCTTGAGCGCCGCACGGTCACTTCCAACTGCTGGGCGTGCCGACATGGCGAATTAACAACTGAGAAACCAATAACCCAGAGACTCCCAGTAGCTACGTAGCCGGCTTCTACAGATTCTATGAAATTTTCACTACACGTGTCGTACGCGGCTCGGCGTGGTACAGCATGACGCGGCGTATAAACCCAGTGCGTTTTAATTATGGAAAATAATTTACGTATTTCGCGCCGAATACGACGACTCGCGCAGTCGGAGAAATTAATTATGACGCGCGAATAACGACACTACCGATGACGCCCCGAGTTGTCGGGCATCGCCGACGCGTTCGCACAGTTGTCACATCACGTCGATAAACTCGATGCCGCAGAATTCCCGCGCCAGCACTTATGTTCTATTTTCATTTCGTTTCACTTCAGCGCTTGCGGACTCAATGAAAAACTCGTCCTGAAATTATACGATCGAGTAATAACACGTTTCGTGGTGCGAAAACGTGACCGTTCTGCGTCGACCCAAAATTGCCGCGTTGTTCCGGGGTCAAACGGAGCATTATTCGTCGAGAATCAGGTGTGTCTCTTTCCGATGCTAGCCAGTGTCATCGCGTGCCCTGTAATTTGTCTGGCAGACGCCACGTGATGTTTCGACAATTTGGTACCGGCGACAATCGCATACCTATCTGTTTACGCATCTTAAAAGAAAAAGAAAAGAGGATCAGAAGAATGTTACATAAACGTGGGCGGAAACGGATCTGAGCGATGAATAATGACGGATCTGTGCGCTCGAAATTAGATTTCGACGTTTGTGATGGTGATTCAGGCGTTGTCGGTTCTACTCTTTTCTGATCTCCGGAGTAAGACACGAGTAACCTGACCATTTCTACTCGTTCCTTGCTTTTACCGCCTTCACGACCGCCGCCAGCAATGCGACCATCAGTACCATCTTCCACCTCCTCTCTGACGTGGAACCTTGAGGTTACCCACAACTAATACCGGCACTCCGGACCCTCTGCGATGTAACCTCTCATCACCTTCCCATGTCTGGAGCGTCTTGCCCACTCTCTGATTTGATTAGCATAATTGCACTTACCTCGGCCCCATCGACCGACCGCGAATTTGACGGAGGTATGACTTAGGACGAAAAAGAGGCCGAGTGAGAACGCAATCTGGTATCAGAGGAAGGATATATAGGACCAGATTGAATGGTCTAGCTGATAATTATTGTTATTATTATTTTCATGTTTACGGTAATAATAATTAAGGTAATTAAATTATTAATTGAGAGGCATGTGAGAAGGTATGCCTTGATTCTTCGAAAATTATAAGTAATTAAGACACCACAAATATCACAAATTTTTATTATTTATTTTTAATAACTTTTCGACTGGTCAACGTATTGTTTGATTTTTCTTCATCAAATTGGAATCACACATTTCTAGTTTTCTGCAGGACAGTTATAATATTTTTATATCGAATGTGTTACAGTTGTGTAGGTACATACATACATCCTATTGTTTTCAGGAAAGTACAAAACATTGATGAGCATAACGCGCACGAGGGAAATAATAATAGAGAGAAATGTCAGGCCGCTAAAATAGTTTGGAATTTTAATCAACGGCCAGAACGTTTCCGGCTAAAGCGGCTTTCCTGGCCGGCCATGTTTATGAAATATTTTCTCTTAGGTCGGCGCAATAAGTGATACTTTTATTATGCATTCGCAGGTAGAATGGCATCGTCCCGTTTATCGATTCGCTGGCAGAGTAAATTAATTATTTCCCTTCGCACGTTTCCCGGTTATAACAGTTAATGACATTTAGTACGATAACTAACGTATTTTCTGCTGTCGTTTGCGCGACACTAAAGCGACACCATATCGATTTTAATTCTCGTTTTTGCTAATTAACAGTTAGTTTCACGTTTTATCATCGTGATTTTAACGGGACGTATAAAAGATATGTGTTTAGCATGAATGAAAATTGTTATCGAGGTACAGTTGTTATCGGATCGCGTTACGTGAAATGGATCGATGTTAGGGTCCATCTTGCAATGAAATTTCCAGTCGGCGTTAAAATTCGAAGGAAAGACGATACGTTGGACAAATTGAATGTTTGCGGCACTCAAAAGATACCCCATGGGATGCCATTGTCCATCTCTAGAAACGGTGCAGCTCGAATATCGCTTGAAGTCTCCAACGCGACGTCTTCAATTTTTCATTTTTGCGGAACGCTCGTATTCTTTATCGTTTTCTATATTGTTAGCTGTGCAATCGCACAAATGATCGATCGAGAAAAAAAGTGCGGAAATGTCACGGCAACGCTGAAAATATTCGTCTGTATTATTCGGCTCTGGACAAGATATGAACTTAAGAAATTAAAAGGATGATCGATCGTTGCAGTGGCAAACGACGTATTAATATTATTTGAGATAGTTTTATCATATACGTGTAAACAAGTTTCGTCAAAGTTTTCTTTAATCTTTTAATGTTCTTATGAAATCCAAAGTTCATTATATGGTCATATGACTTGTCAATTAATTTTTGAAGCCGAAAATGGTAAATCGTTTCCTACTCGAATTTCAATTTCAATCGAAGATAAGAAAGAGAACAGTAACATATAGTAATTAGGATATTATTAAATAGCATAATTTTTTACATATATTATATATATATATTTGCCAATTATTATGTCATCAATATCAGAAGTAATGAAAAAGAAATAACATAGATATTATTTCCTTGAAACTGTAACAAATTTACTGTAATATTAATTTCTATTATTAAGTGTGTAAATAACTGACAATAAATATAATTAATATTTTACATAGATATAATAACATAAGATAAGATAAAAAAAATATACTGTAAATATATTTACAGTATATTTTGTATTGTTAAATACATACATAATATAAGAAATTTATTTGGAAAATAATTATATAAATGGAAATGTTTCAAACGGGACTATGTCTCTGACTCGACAACCACTGTAGCAACCCTCGAAGAACGTTGAAGGGTGCTGCCACCCTACGAACGTCCGCTAAACTCCGAAGTTTCTCTAAACGGAGAAGTTTCCTTTTGCCGGAATATTTTGCCGTCGCAAAATGTACCTTACCGCATTTGATACGTAAGCAATTTTATCTTACCACTTACTCTTCTGATATTGCAACGGGGCTTCGTTTAAACCAGAAATGTCGAGCAAGCATCGACCTAGTTATTATATCGAGTTATGTTAAATTATTATTAATTATAATTTATAATTTAATCAATAAGTTACTAATGAAATCTGACTACATATATTAACGAACAAATAGCCGCGTTCTAAATTCTGCATCTTTCACATATATATTCCTACTCTGTAACAAAATTTCATGTCGAACTTCGACGAAATTCTGATATTGCAATGGCGCTGACCTCAAAATAATTTAGTTGATTTTTGCGACAGTGAAAATACGCTGTTACGGTTGCATACAAGGATTCTGTGGAATATTTCAAACGACAGTATGTGCAAGTGTCTCTTTAAAAAAAACAATAACAATATTTAGCTTAAAACTAGGAGACGCGTACATTATCAATGTGATTTTTCTGAGGGGAAGGGGATGTATGCCATTGCTCGTAATTAAAAATCACTGTAATCCAATATTCCTGCCAAGAGGGAAGCGCGACGTAAAGATCCCGTTTAAGATTGTGCCATCCCAATGAGCCGACGAAACCCCTATATCGACCAATAAGACGGCACCGCGACGGACTTGCAATAACAGGATCGCGACGCTTACGAGACCCTTCACCCTCCGGGACAAACCGCACTAACACCATACGTACCGAAATCCGCATATTGTTTCTCTATGAGATTCCGCGTATCCGTACATAGTAAAACGTACGCTGTAGATCTTCCTACGTCGCTTTATTACGACCGACAGGGATGTTCGCCGCGACGAGGTATTTACGGCTTAGCCACGCGCCGTTTTCACTATCGTCTTTACGACACGCCGACGAGAAAATAAACGACGATGAAACAGCGCAGTAAAGACGAAAGTTATTAGCGGACGCGAAGACGTTAGCGTACGTTTGAGCTAATAATTCGTTCCGTTAGAAAGAAATATAGCAATTTCTTTCGGACGTATCTTCTCGTTGTCCTTTCTATGTGTCCGCCAGGATTGGGAATATTACTTAAAAAAGTAACGCGTTACCGTTTCTTGTTACTAATTTTAAAAAGTAACGCGTTACTGTTTTCATTACTTCGAAAGTAACAATTTATTTGTTTTGTTTTAATAATCAATATTAATTGTAACAATCAGTCTTATAACTTAAAACTCTAAAGTAGTCTCTACATAGCAAGCTCCTCTTTATGTTAAATTTATCTAATTTTTCTATAATTCTTTATATTAATGTTTTTATTAAGTGAGATAGACCGAGAAATGTTTAAACATAAATACGAAAGAAAAGTAGCATTTTCAGTCAAAACGGGTCTTAGTGTTTAGTAATAAATTTATATGTGAATATACAAATACAATTTTCTTCAGATTGCACGCCGATTCGATTTGTCAGACTTGTGAAACATAATTATAAACTTATATAATCTCACAATTATATATAATTGATTGTCTATTTAACAATAACTAAACTAGCCTAAAAATGTAAATAACTTATTGTGAAAAATATCACCTCTCAGAACTTTTTGCAATAAGTTATTTACAAGTTTTTAAGATGCTAATTGCATTATTGTTCAATCGATGATTAATTAATTTAATTGTGAGATTATTATTTCAATTCATAATCATGTTTCAAGTCCAATAAATCAATCGCGCAGTCTGTAGAACTGAAAATTACATATGGAATTGAAAATTATATTGACATAAAAATATTACTAAGCATTTGCTTTGACGAAAATGGCATTCTTCGCTCTTGTTATGTGAAAAGTTTAAAAAAATATAAACTTATCTTCAGATTGTAATTTACAAATATAAATTTTATTAAAATTTTAGTTATATATTGTTGTTAAACGTTAATATTGTTATTAAAAGCGCATTCCAATATGTTCATTGCCAGTACTGAAAATTTATAGTTCATATTATATACATACTATAAATTTTTTCAATAATTATCAAAATACAATCTGGGATATAAAGTATAAAATATTTTTTAATATTCAAATTTCTATTTAATAAAAAATGTATTGAGAACAGATATAAAGATAATAAGGAATTAAAGTAACAATAAAAGTAACAGCTGAATTCGTTATTATAAAAAACGATGTTACCGTTATCATTACAGAAAAAAAACGATAATCGTTACCGAAAGAAAGTAACGATAATAATAACGACGTTAAAAGTAACTTCCCAATCCCGAACTCACTGCATTCTGTGGCTAATATTAAACTTTAATTATAAGATGAAAATGAGAAATCTGTCGGAAAAGAAAAGAAACTTTATTTCTCGTGAAATTTAATATATAATTGCAAGAAAAGAATGATGTGATGTACGGGCGCTCAGGAAGGAAACAGACAAGAAACGTCAAAATGATATCAAAATCTGTAAAACAGCTGTAGCATTTTTGATATCTCTTTTATAAAACAATGTAGGAAGTCACGATCTTGAACGCGAAATAACTCATGGCCGACGTTTGCCTTGTCCGATGCTACGATGAAATATTCTCGCGCTGCATTTATTTAACCACACGACTGAACTTCGCGAGTCTGCAAAACTGCCAGACTTACGCTCGCCAGGGCTCATATCATCCACTTGACTTCTTGAATACGCTCGCCAGCGACTTGCCTCCTTGCCACGTTTCACTACGGTGTTGCCTGGTTACAAATGCGAACCTCTGTATTATTCGTGGCCCGACGATCCCAAGGGTGACGTGAAGAAAACTTAGTCCGACGCCCAAACAGCCGGTTGTAGACGGCAGGCGGGGATGCGTATCCGAGTGCGAATGATATTTCGTCTTTAAAGTTTTCAGCATAAATCGTCATTCACTCACGACCGCAGTGTAGGATAATGCAGACCATAACGAAAGTGTACCTATAACGTTCGTTGTCTCCTGAAGTCCGCGCGACTTCAGAGAGTCGTGAAAGGAGACTCCTTTTTCTTCTCCTCCTTGGATGTCTTCCCGACTGGTCCCTCGTAGGGTTTTCAGCGAGCGGAAGTAGCCCTCTGGGGGAAGCACCCAGCATCTATTTTATAGGACTGAGAAATATCGGCGGCATCAATAACGGTTTATCTCGAATACAAATTGCCGCCCTGAGAGGGCCACTGCCTTAAGAAAACACTCGTAATCCATAGGAAGTGAAGCAGGGACGTAGTGACAAGTCGATGGTGCCCGTATCTATCGCCTCCGGGTCTTTTGGCCGACCTTCGTGCTTATACGAAACGCCCCAACGATACGACAATGGAAATTAATCTCGCGGCCCTCGGCGTCCGCTGTTCGACTTATCACATTGGATCCGTGACTCTTAAATATTCTGGCGATCTTCGCGCGGCAGTGATGGACTAGCTGCCGTACAAGATTGTTTTTTCTCACAATAGCTGCGTAAACCACCGAAGATACAGGTTAAACAACATCCCCACGTCCCCAGAGGAGCGCGTGTTTTTTTAGGAAAGCTAAGGTTGTTGACGCAACATTAAGGATAAAGTATAGAAAAACGTTAATCTCACATAGTCATAAACGAATCAATAATATTTTGTAGTAATTTTATATTTCTAATGTGACAGTTTGTTTTAGTTTTTTCTTCTATCTATAATGTATAAATGAAGTCACCGTTATGATGCCGCGCACATTAGTTGCGCTGTCTTTAATAAAAAAAGGCTTTCTAATGGAAGTGAAGTCTTTCCTCCGTTTTTCTTCGACGAAACGTCCCGTTCTTCGTCTATTCACGTTGTCGGACGATCGTGGACGGACGTGGCCTAATGGCGGTGGCGTTGACCGCGATGATGAATGACACGATGGGAGACATTCAACGCGATCCGTCGTTTCAAGAGGTTTTTTGTCACGAAAGCTCGTTACGTTTTGGCACCAGCCTGGACAGCAACTATGTGTTAGGTGCAAGCTCGGTTAATCGCTTTCCAAAACTACGCCGAAAAAGCATTCACCGTCATGGCTGGTTTTTGGTGCCACTGCGACTGTTGGACGTCGTTAGCTTTTTCTCGTTTCGATATTCAATGACGAATCACTATCGCGATCAGTGACGGTGTCATGCAAATATAAATCCCGATCATTATGGTCTGCAAAACACATTAATTGAAATCGTAGTTACGAAATTATTGTGAAATCGATAATGTATCGCCGAGTTAGCGCAACGTTTGCGTTAAATGCAGTTTTAATGTGTCCTAACATTCTCGATGTTACCTGATATTTTTAATAACGACGTTTGTATGTATTTGTCGTGACTTGGCGCGATGAGCGAGGAACGCAAGTTTTACGAAATATCAACGGCTCGATTATTTCCACTATCCTGGATTTCTTTCAGCGATGTAGGGGCCATTCTACTGACTCGAGTTGGATGCTTCGCTCGCGTTTACATCAACGTGAATTCCTGTGTACAAAGCCAACGTGAGATAGCCAGGGCGTACCTCTGGCGCTTGTAAACCGAATTACCGGTATTAGTGCTAGCGCACGTTTACAAGCATCTCGCGCTTAGCCGAGGATATTACGGTTGTTCGGAATTACTTGTTTGATTGCCGCGTACGGTACTGCACCGTACGGCGCGCCGCTGTCGTAGTACGAGCGACAAGATTAACTCGGTTACTCGAAACTACCCTCGTGGTAGACACTATGGGACCGCGACTTTCCTCCGGATCTCTTCTAGATCCACCCTTTCATTCCTTCTAGCACGTTCAGTAATATTGGTATTACCTTCGTTGATTTCTGTTCACTTTTTACAAAATTATGCGTACTTTCTTTACTATTGTTTCATTAGTCGTTTACAATAATTGATTGTCTGTTTAGTATGAATTTTGGTATTTTTGTATTTTAATATTACAAAAAATGATATTTTGAGTATTGTATGTTAATAATTAATCTTACCGTTTTTTTAATTTTAATTAATTTTTTTTTCGATAAGCCATTTTTATTGTCAGAGTATGTATCACGAAACTGTTTAGAGCGGGTTCCGATCGAAATCATTCAATTATTTCCTAGATTTCTATCGTGTTTTTTTAAAGAGAAAACGGAATAATTTCGATTCACTCCAAATCCATTTCCAGTTTTATAATATATATCCAGGAAGACTGCGAACAGACTGATGTGGTACTGTAATGCGTAGTTTTAATCAGTTGAAATCTGGACGTTGAATAATTCGGACACAGTTTTATGGGTTTATTTGCCATTGCTTCCGTATACATGTAACTACCGAAATATTATCAATACGAGTCCATAGAAATGACGGATTCATAGCGAGAGAATTCAATAATATACGACCAATACATGTGCGTTTTCACTCTTATACAGACGTGCGATATCGTCTGATCTCCCTTGGTACAACATAAATGTGATTGATATATTATTAAGGGCGTCCATTAAAGAAAAGCACCGTGGCTGGATGAAATATGCTGCTTTTCGAGGGGCGAGGGCTTTCCAGCTCGAGCTACGCCCGGAATACGTCGGATGCAATACGAGGAAAGAGCAGGCTCAACGTGGCGGTTCGGCCCCGCAGGGGGCTGAGACAGAATAAGATGGAAAAGAGGAAAATACTCCCGCGTAAATTTAACGTAGGACGAAGGAGGGATATGCGGCGTGACGAGGTTGCCACGTGGCGTCAATCCCACGGTTCGGGTTCGCACAAGTGCAACACGGAGGTCAGAGGGTTATAGAGCGACCACCTTACCGTCTCTCCGGACGAGGACGTGTCCTCGGTACGTCGAGAACAAAACGAGGAAGCTCGTCTTTCGACGAAACACTATCCAACTGTCACTGGAGACGTTTAAATAAACTTAGAGGCGACTCTGTTTGATTAGGAAGACTTCTACGCGACGAACGACGGAAAGTTTTGGAGTAGCGTGTGCACAGGAAATTGCGTACGCGACACAAGTTCGTTAAACATAGCAACATCCTGTAAAATAATGCTTTACAGGTATAAAAGATAGGAAACTGGAAAAGCTTAATGTATAATACTGTCCTTTGATTTTAATTAAAAAAGGCTCTTTGGTTGATAGGAAAATATTTAATAGATTTGTGGAATATATTTTATCTGTATATTTACATTTGCGGTAGAAGATCGTGATAAGGATATAATAAAATGTAACAACCGGGGACAACGACTAAACGTCAATATCGGAGAATGCAATGTCAAGGTGAACCCTTTAAAAGACGTCTAGCCTGCACAGACGAGTGTACCCAGCGGTAACATTTCGGAACCGAAATTTAATATCTTCGGAAAGTCGCAGGGAAACGCATCGAAACGAACGATTCCGGCCATGTTGAACAGTTTAATATCTAGGGGTCCCACCGGAGGCGATTTCCTTCGCGGCGGGTGAAAGTATTCAGAGGAGTCACTCGCGTTCGTTCGCTCGAACGAGTTTATACGCTTCCTTCTCTCTTCCCTCTAATCTTCATAGTTCTCGTGCAGTCTGCGGAAAGCGAATTCGATAGACAAAATGAACTCTGCAGGGATCTCGAGCCGTATCAGCGCTTGTTTACCAAACGACAAAGCGACTTTCATATTTCGATCAGTGCTTGCGTTAAAAATTATCTATTGAAGCAGAAACGAAGCGTTTGCGCAGTCAATACGATGGAATTACCATGAAGAAGCACATGTGATACTTTCCACAGATAAATTTAGTTTTCGTCCCTCGATCACGAGAAGACCATCGCTTTTCACGGGCAGTCTATCTTTCACTGTGATAAATGGCACTCGATATCGCTGTGTTGCGGAGGGTACTTCACCACCAATTTTCGCGATACTTCAGCATCCTACCATTTCCTGCGAAATGTACGAGCATGTCGAAACACGGTGGTCGCTTGCGTTGGGAGTCTAAATATTCCGCGACATTCGTCGCGACAAAACCGATTCGAAGAAGGTTTTGCGAAATCGAGTTAGACGGAATAAGGCGAAGAAAGAGGAGACGATGATGAGAAGACGAAAGGACCCTCGGTCGGTGTCGGCTTAATGGAACGGAATTGAAATCATTTGCCTGGCGACAGGCACGCCACGTCGTCGTCGCCGCCGCCGGTTCCTGAGCTTGGCAGTCCAGTCGCCAACGACACGCGTGTCTCCCTTTTCCCGTCCGTCCATATAATTGAAATTCTCGAAAGAAAAAGGGACGCAGCGGTGGCGGCGCGGCGGGACGGTCGGTAGTAGGAGAAAAAGAGAAGACTCGCGAGACGGATAGCACTACTAATGGAGTCCTGGTTAAGCGTCGGTTCGAGCTACAACGTTCATTACATTTATCTCCCTGGGTCTGCGGTCCTCCCCGAATACCGGCCGGAGGGTCCTTCCCCAGCTGAACATAAGGCCGTTAAACGATTTAATTCAATTCGCGCGGCCGAGCGCGGAGCAGGGAGCAAGCGGCTTCATCGAATTTAACGCCTCCGCTGGTTCTGCGCTTTGGAAATCGCCGGCGCGGATTACCTTGCCTCAGCGTTTTAACGCATCGCGTGCTATTCGCTTTCCCCGGATTTTATCGGCTCGCCCTCGATCGCGTTCGATAACATGGTGCAGCCGAGGTGTACGACCAATTTACCGTGGCAACACGCATCTCGTAATTTCACGTGATCGACATGGAATAAACTGTCCAAATCTAAACGTAATTCGAAGAGCCAAAATCGTGTTTTGAGAAAAAAGCAGATATGCGTTTACCAAGAAAATAGTTAAGACATTATTTATGGTATTAATTATTTTCTTACATATGTTTTACACTTTTTTGTGTAAAAAGGATATAAATATGATATTTTATTTTCTGTGGATTTAAGAATAAAAATAGAACTCAAATAGAGATCATGTAAATTGATTGAATATTATTGCTATATTATTATTGTCTATATAATAATATATTATTATATAAACTTACTGTTATTAGTCAAGTCGTGTTTTAAATTTTAATGGATATTAATATATAATTCTCATTTTCTAGCTTCTATAGCTATTTTAATAATTCAGCATTTAATAGATGTAACTGAACTCTGCCTTGTGGCAGAGCTTAACACGCGGTTGGAGCTATATTCTGAAAGTAGTTGGCAAGTCGCTTTACAATTATTGCGTACCCTAATGCCATCCTTGACGGCTGGCGGATGGGTGGCGGGTTATGTACGTGGCAATGGAGCACGGGATGAAGTTAAAGAGAGGGTGGGTAGGTAAAGCAACGTCTTCACGGCACTCTCTTGAAGAGTGAAGAACAATGCGAACTTTAGGATAACTTCGAGTAGCAGGAATCAACATGAAAGGGGAAGTTTCTATCTCTAATTGGTATTTAGAAGATCCGAAACAGAGCTAAGTTAGAGTCGACCTCGCGTACTCGTGCGTGTATAATCCATGTAGACATTCGCGTGTGCGTGCAGATTTAAACGTTTTCTCCCCATCCGTTCTAGGGTGTGTTCTTCTGGCTTTCAGTCAGTCAGCTACTTGATGTTTATCATCTGATTCGCGGGTCGACAGAGGATTAAATTATGTACGCGTCGATGTGCCTTAAAAAGGTAATCTGCTCTAACTTTCGCGAAACGCGAAAGGTAGGAGAAGTAGATAAGCAGAGAGATAGAACGCGTACACGACTTCCACTCGAAATCCGAGGGGATTTCACCGTAGGAGTTAGTAGGCGAAAAGTACGGGTAGATTGTGCGAAGAGACGTATACCTCAAAGGAGCGCCTTGTGTCATCGAGTCTTCTACGCGCGAGTCGTCACAACAGTTAATGCATGTGCACGCGTGTATTTGCCGAACGTGTCTGTGAAAGAAACGATTCCATTATTCACGAAGCCTTTGTAAGAGATCAAGATCTCTCGCATATTTCAACGATCCCTTCTTTACAAAGAGAGGAGCTGCGGGAGTCATTGCGGATAAATAATATTATTTAGATAAACACACCTAGTTCCAAGGGGGATATCTTTGAACTTTGAACGCAAATTTTGTTGTAATGCGATATTATCGATCGCTGGATTGTCACTATCTTTGTCCACGTTAATGTTGTGCAATGTGCACGATCATGTATGTGCATATTGTACATAATGTAGTGTAATACATGTAATACTTTTCAATTAGTGTTATAAGTTTATTGATTATAATTTGAAATTGTCGAAAAAGAAATATCATCGGAGATGATATTTATTAGCAAAAGTTAAATCAGTATTATACGTAACGAGAAACGACAGATTCGTTAGATGGCAGCAGATACTAAAGCGAACCTCAACCAGTTTTACGCTAATTATACCTTTTAAACAACCTGCTTCTGGATTCACAAGGGTAAGTATTTAAGGGTGACCGGTTTGCGACTGTTCCGCACAGATGGCGCCAGGTTGCTTTTACCCCTTGCGCATAACTACCCCCAGAGGCAACAACAAGCAAATAAGCGAGTACCAAATATCCAAAGAGAGAAAACAATAAACCGTCGTATAAAAATTATATTCCTCAAATAATTAAGAAATTAATTTTAATTACTGTTTATACATAGAGACGCAAAGTTTAAAAATAATAATTTATTTAATTTAAAAATAATTCATCGCATAATTAAGGCTTCGTTAAAATCTATAATCATTATCGTTATTCTTTTTCTACGATATTCATTAATAGGATATTTTTATATCGTTGGTATTTAATTAATGTAATTAAAGATTAATTAAAAGTTTAAAATTATTATCGATAGTCTTTTTCTACGACGATTTGCTAAAGCGATTTTTGTCGTTCGTATTTATATTTGATGTACAATTATATTATTTGAATATATATAAGTACATATATAAATATATGTTTTAGGGTAACTCATGAAAATAATATTATTATAAGCCGTGACTTAGAAAAATTTCAAAAATGAGAAATAGTTGGTTCACAATCGTGGGTGGTTAATGAAGGACCACTTTTTTCGGCACGTGTTAACACCCTCAAAATGAGCTTCGGCCTCTTACGTATGTTGTTCGGTGAAAAGAAATAAAGAAACGAGACGGTCGTCGATGGACTCCGGAGGGGTCGATCGACTGCCATTAATGGACGAGCAATGAAAAGACGTGGACGAGGACTCTAGCGGTAAACGTGTAACGCGGTCTTTTGTGCGAACACAACGAGAACGAAAGTACGGAAAAGAAACAAGTTCTTACGATCAACTTAAGGATTGAGCGCAAAACTGCTTGACCACTTCTTTTCCTTTTTCTATTTCTCCGAATTCCCTTCCTATTCTCGAAAACGCACATCCTCGATCGAATCTAATAAAATTATATATCATTAATATCTAAACATTCTAATTAGGTTTTAATACTAAAAAATTTTTTCGACAAAAAATTTATTGTCTTCAAGTAACATCCAAAAAATTAATTTTGAAAAAATTTTGATATATAAAATATATAAAAAAATAACATTTTTTAAATTGTGTTACAAATATATAAATTCAGAAATAAATAATTATTGTTTGATACATACGCAAATATTTGTTCAGTTCGGAAAATTTACGTGAAGTTTTGTGGTATAAATAATGAAGTAGGAATCGATTGAATAACCGTCTTACATCACAGCGGTTTAAATTTGTCCCATCCTAAGATAAGATTTGGGATTCGGTCTATCCGTCACCGGTGTCTTCGACCATCGCTTCCCCGTTCATTTTTCTCTTCGTCCCCTTTTCTCTTTCTTTTCGCCTCCTTCTCATTCCGAAACCCGAAGCTCTATTAGCAGTTTCTTAGAGCGGTCCCAAATGGCATTCCTATTGATGCTAGCTGTAGGGTGTACCTTAACGCTCGGGGGAGAAAAGAGCGCCATTCTAAGGCAAGAGAGAAGTTTATGGACTGCGCAATAGCTACTGCATTCTGTTCGGAACGGACACTGGGGCTCCAAGATCCCCTTTTATATCGTTTCCATTTTTCTAGCCTCCTCTTCGACTCTTATTCCTCCCGGCGATTCTTGTATCGCAATTCCCGGCAATTTCTGTATCGCGATTTTGACGTGCGTCATCGTGTCTTACATCGATGATTATTAAGCCGATGAATTCCAATCTAAGTGGATCAATTGAGAATTTTCATCTGAGTAAAAGTAGTTTTTTATTATAGTAGGATTTTCGAAACATTTATCATTTCCTATCTCTTTTTTTTGTAGTCCTTAAGGATATTTTAATGTAAACAGATACGATCTTTGCACACAGCATATAAATGATTTATTACTTTATATTCAATAATAATATTTTATTATTTATGTATTATTTGCTAGTCTTTATAAAAAAAAGTCTATCATAATGTTTTGCAATAAAAAGAATTTAAAGATTTATGACATATCTGAACGAATAACAAAACGTAGATAAGACTATTTCAATTTTCTTGTAGAAAGGTATTTAAGGATATATATATGAAATTTTGAATAGTATAGGAAAGAAAAGAAATTAACGTAAATATCTATTATGTATTTACCGCCGAACTTTTATTGATTGAAATTTTTCTCTACATGCTTGCGTGGTATATAAAGATATAGGTACACTCCATATACTTCGATCTTCGCTAAGAACTCGTTTCAAAGACACCATCGACTGGAAGGATTTTCTATCCTTTCACCGACTTGTTAACTTTCATCGACAATCTTCATATATAACTTTTAGGTTTCTTTCTTGATGTAACTTCTATTTACCGTTGTTATTCAATTAGTTGCAATCGCGACAGATGCGAAAGTTTCGGGCATATCGATGTCTCATTCAGCACAGGTATCTAGGAGAAAAAAATAATATTGTCGTTTCATCCACCAGTCGTCTCACGTCGGCTGTTAGCGACGAGCGCGGCTCCTCGCTCGGAAAGAAGAGCGCAAATTGGATTATTCTCGGGCGAAGTTGCTTCGGGAAAAAGTCAGGACTGGAGGGTGGCCTCCGATATGCTTCCGGGAGGTGGCTTAGCTAAAGTCACCACCCTTCTTCTTCTCCGCGAAGTAACTGATGTTGTCTCTCGCACGTTGAGACCTCAGACGGCACATCCTCCCGTTTTGTCGCGCCGTTGATAGATTGATATTTTAATGTGAGAGACAGGAACGCCGATACGGCTCGTGCTGGTAGAACGATTTAACCCCCAAAATAAGATGTTCCCCGAGGCGTTATTGCTCCTTCGAGGAAGGGCCGACTACCGAGTTTCGGGAATCGTCGTATTATTGCCTAAGATAATGAGTTTTCTTCCGGGAAAAGGCAGTGGGCGGAAGACCGATCGCCTGTTCAAATATTGCGAGCGGCGCAATAACCAAAGTGCTTTCAGTGGCATCCAACATCCGAGAGTAATAGAAACGCGACCATGTTAAAATGACGAGTTGAAATTTGAGCGGATAAAAATGAACGAGGAATTGAATTCCACTATTGAAATATTGAGAAAAAATTCTAGTTGAAAATGAACGAACCTGAAGATAGATCATATCAATCAAAATTCTGATTATCTCGACTAGAATTATAATAGATGCCAGAAAATTTTTATTTGTCCATTTTCAATCAGAATTCCAATTAATACAATTAGATTTCCTTTTTCCAATGTACCTTTTTAGTATTTACGACCAATCCGAATTATGAGAGTGCGATAATTCACGCTTTCTGATACTCGCGAATGCATAATGTGCAAGAAATAACAAAAGTCCAGAACAATAAGCGCATTATTCGCGTCCTCTGAGCAATTCCCGCATTCTTGCGCCTGGTATTCGCCGCTTGCTATTTCTACGTAGTCACAACGAGCAAATTAATAGCACCTCGTGCCGCGGGGATCGATATTCGGCCCGGTGGACTCGCAAGAACGTCGTGAACTGCGGCCTATCGTTAACTCTCCCGAGGAAGCAATACCACGACAACGACGACGACGACGACGACGACGACGACGATGTTCGGTACCATTATTTCCTGAATTTCCAGAGACCTCGCCGACCTTATCTCCCGCTGTAAACCGTTAGACTGGACAATGCTTACCGAACTCCGACGCATTCGAAGTTGGAAATATCGCCGCTGGCTTTACGCCAAGACGCTTCGTAATTGCGGGACGACACGTACGCGAACCGTCCGTAGGATATGTAGCTTCGTTGTGACATTGGTACGAACATTTATCAGCATTGTTTCGCTCCTCGAACTGATCCGCAACCGCGCGATTTCTAAAATGAATATACGCGGAGGTCTCTGTTTGCTAGTGCCTTCATTAATTCGGATGCTTTCGAGAGAAACATTAATTTCGCGGAAACACAGCACCTAACATATTTGTAGTTATGCACTAGCTAGCGCATACTTCTGCACCACGAATCACGTAGTATCGTGTACGTTTGTATCGGAAATTATTTCAGATATCCACGATATTTATATTGTAATAATATCTCATTGTCAGTCGAATTAAAATATATTATATCTGACCATTTATTTTGAGAATATATTGTCTGCAAATTGAATTAAGAAATCTTTCTAAGATATTTATTAGCATCAATATTATTAAATTGCTTGTCAACTTAATTTGTGATATTACTATCTTAATTCGATGCATGATTGCGTTTCAAGACTGAAAACGCAATTCATTTCGATTCAACGCGCAGTTTCAGAACTGGATAATACTTAAAAAAAATTGTTTATTTGACTAAATTAATTTAGTTTGTCTTTATTTCTTTCAATGAAGAATGTATGTATTTAAGTTAAACATATTAAATTTGACTTAAATACATTACATTTTTCAACAAAAGAAATAAAGACAACTAAATTAATGTAATCAAATGATCAATTTTTTTCCGAGTGTGTAAATTCACATTAAGAAATATTATTTAAGTACTAAGAACCCAGTTCAGATCGTAAAGGTTTTCGTTATACCTATACTTGTATATTTATATTACTATCTTAAGACAGTTATGCCCGTTTTTATCAATGTAGATTAACTTTAATCTTGGTTTAATTCACTCTTCATCATTTTCCAGTTCTTTATAGAACTAAAAATAGATAAAGAGTTAGTTGAACCGAGATTAAAATTTAACTACAATGATAGAAACGGGCATTAGTGAATTAAGAAATATCTTGCAAAATTTATACTTGTTTAATTTGATTGAATATTACTTTATACTGTGTTTTCGTTCTTTATGTTGAATATCTCTTCAATGTAGAAGTTCCGTGTTATATGCATGAAAACCAGATTCCATCTCACAGATTTGATTGGACATAATTGCAATCGGTTTTGAGAGGAATCGATACCGAGCTATTTGGTCGCATAACCGTGTATATAGATTCGTATAAAGTATAGCATGACGAGAGGGCAGATAGAACCGGTGAAGAAGAGGGTGGACGAGGTCGGCAGTTCCGGAGGAGGGAGACAGCAAGCTGGGCAAGCTGCATCTGCGCGTGACGGTCGGGTGACAGGTCGAACCACCAAACCAAAACGGAATCATTAGCGTGGCCCGTTAAGGGGGTCACGAATTAACGGGCTTTTATCCGGTGGAACGACGAAATTCGACAATATGCCGGATTAGAGTATTCCATTAGCGATTTCGCAATGCGTCGTCGCACTGGCGTCGCCTGGACTAACTTCGCCGACGCCGACGTAATTTAATATGTCGATATACACGCGCACGCACGTGCATACTTGCGCTTACGTGAATGTACATGCGTACGCGTAGTTTGTGTGTGCGGGGTGTAAACACATTTACGTGTCTCCGATGGAAGAGGGTGGTAGAACGTGCGAGAATACCCTCCTATAAAAATTTCATTGTACCCGGGTACCGCGGGCGGTCGTGAAAACGGAAATGCTGCGCGCAGTTGCTTCCGGTTGCCAGAGCTACCACCGTCGTTGATGCCCGAACATTTCAAGATCCACGTCTTTTCTAGCTTTCCCAGCAACATCTCGTCGATCGGCCGAACGGGCTGGATTTTTTTGCTCGTCAAGGGACGTGCAGAGATGACATGTATAATTTATAAGATTCCCTTCTAGCGAGGACCGCGAATGCTTCTTGTGTCTTTCGAAGGGAACATGAATGTTACGTGATTCATGAATTTGCATCGGTTTCGCTGGTAATGGTTCTCAAATATTCGATTCTCGCCGATGTGAATACGAGCAAAAACAGAACGGGGAGACGATATCTCTAGCAGGGTTGACCTGTTCTAATAATTCATAAGCAGCTTACGGATAGTTAAGCGAACTCGACTGGTCGCGTTATTTGTGAGTCGAAATGAAAGATATTACGACAGCGAGGATCTGCCATTACAAAACGATACAAGCTACCTCAATGAAAAAATAATCACGGTAATGGGAAATGCCGATATTTCCGGTGAATGGGACGATTCATTCGGTGAAATAATTAATATGCGTTTGTGCACGTGAAATTGCATAGGAATATTGATCGTACACGACGGAAAAACAATGCGGCGGCGGTAACACAATATTACACGATCGTATTTTTAAATCGGAAACGCGAATACGAAACCAAGTTTGCATCAAACATACACATGCAAATATGAGCACGAACACGTAAAAAAATGCTTTTAAAACCATATTATTTGTCATACTGTCAAGAAATAATTTTCGCTACATTGAACGATATAAATGGAAATTTTTAATCCTATTTGATGTAAAATTCGACAAATACAAACTGAATTAAGATTGTTAAATAATTATAGTATCAATAATCTCTCTCTTTAAAATTCGATCGCCTTAATTTAATAGATTCAATTTCTATTTACGAACCACGCAAATAAATCGTTCAACGCAAAATAAATATATTATCCTTGTAAAATATGCGAAACATGCGTTAATTGAAAACCTATACACGCGAAAATGTGAAATGCACGTAAAACATGCTCGCCCGTGCGCGTCGCAAATTTTTCAGGCACGGAAATGTATTTCCCGCTATTTCGACTATTTCACATTTTGTCATTATCGACTTTTAATTTTTCACAAGTTTTACAATCTCTAAACGATTGTATTTTAATATAGATTCCAAATATTATCCAGAAGTTAGCGGACAAAAATTTTTGCAATATAAGCTGCGCATGGAACAAATCGTCACTCAAAGCGATATTAATATAGATACAGATATAATAGAATAGCTAGATCCATGAATATTTCATGGGAAAAACAATTTTGTTGAAGTATTTAAAATTTTAATTAGGTATATACAGATCTGAAAATGACTTTTTGAATTAAAATAATTATGTATGTATATAAGGTGGTTGTTAGAATGTCATATTTTTTTGCAATACTCATTATGATTACGTAGGACTTAAATGTCCTACATAATTATTTTAATAGTCAAAAAAAATTATTTTTAGATCTGTACCTAGATAAATTTTTACATACTTCAGCAAAACTATTTTTTCTACTTTCTAAATTCTTTGAAATGAAATCTCACTCTAAAGAGTAAGAGATTTCATTCTTTAGAGTGAAATTTGATTTCAAAGAATTTGGGGGTATGTTTGTGTAATATATAGGACGAATATAAAAATCAATTTTTTACGCTGATCTGATAAGCTCTTGACTATTAATAAAGTAATAATATATAGTATGTACATTATACCTTGTATAAATAAATAATGTCCAACTGTCAAGATCACACAGTCAACATAATTTGTTGGAAATGTCGCAACTGTCGTACATATCGCAACTCGTTCATCTTCTGCTTTTCGCTCGAGCGACTTCTCTTTTTCGTCGTAATCTGCTAGAGTTACAGGGCGGGCGGTACTGTCGTCGCGGGAACAACACGCCGCGCGACCGCTCCCGCAAGTGCGGTTTTGACGTAAGCGAACGAACCTCGGTTTAATAGCATTTCCATTTGCCTAATGATCACGGCGACCGTACCCGCGTATCGTGGCCCTATCCACGCTCTTATCGCATTTCCTCTCCGGTACACACGAGAGGCGGCAGAGCCTCTCGTGCTGTTGTTGGGTCGTTGCCTGTTGTTGTTGCTAGGTATCGCTCCTGGGTATCCACAGCCGTCGCCGTCGCCGCCGTTGATTCCGGAGATTCCACTCCTTGTGCAGACATAGCAACCATTGTGTAGAAGCTATTCGGCAAATAAGATTATTACTGTGTATATAAGTCGCCTACGTCATGCGGATTACACCCGGTAGAGCCACCGCGCTCATTTTACGCCGTCCATACGGCACGCACCTCTCTCTGCACGGAAGATCCTGTTTACTGGGCGTATTCTTACCGCGCGACCGATGTATCTACACTGGCCAAATATATGCAGAAGCACCCAAACTAGTTCCTATGCCGCAAACGATGTTCGGCGGCTGAAGGTGCGCGAGTACCGATTGTGCACAATGCATTTGAATGTCGGGTATTCAGGATGTAGGGGAGAAGATAGGAGGCTCCCACTGACATTTACAGATCGCGCATCACGATCGGTCGTTCGTCACTTTTATTTCTGCTATATATATATATCTTTCAAAAGGTGCCTATATATATAGGCACCTTTTAATAATCTTTTTACTTACAGACTGTTTCTTTTTTTCCTTGGCATATTTTATTTTTGAGAAATTATATTAAATGTTTTAGGAAACTGCGCAAATATTTTTGTACTAAGGATATTAGAAGTTAAGTTAAAAAAAACAGCGATTCTCTCTCTATTGAATAATAATTTTGGAGTTATAAACCTTTTATTACTTCATTGTAACTTATAACAATTTTTGTCTCGGTAACAGGTGGTAACACAGCGCTACAATATCTCTTTTTTCGATGCATCTGTCATCCATTTTGCAAATCCTGGCGCATTCGTCAGTTCATCAAAAATTGTCGCTTGGTTGTTCGCTTTTTAATCATCCCATTGTATCCACGGCATATACGTCGGTAATTGCGGTCGGTATCTTCTCTACTTTGGTTAATATCTCGCCAACGATGCTCTCTAACATAATCTCTGACTCATTGAAACTTCGCCACGTAAAAGCGATAGTGGCTTTAATAAGCACGCCTAATCTGCGTCAGCCAACAAGAGGAGCTTTCATACTACGCATATGATATCTACGTCTAGCATATACATTCAAAGCAAATGTTCTTTTGAACATTTGTTACTCTTCACTCTTTTAATAATAACCGTGGTAAAAATATCTGTAATTACCTGAGTATCTATAATCAATTTCATCGAAATTATTTTATAGGTGATTTATCGTTATAAAAATAACATCACACAATCCTCTTTATAATACTATTATACATATAATTTCCGGTGTAATGTATATATAGTCCGGAAATAAAACTATTCTGGAATAAAAATCAATTTTACTGATTATCGAAATAAGATCATATTTGAATTTTTTAATTATGAGAATCCTAACTTCGACGAAACTGACTAAAAAATATTTCTCTATCTACTATTTAATAATATTATATCTCTATATGCGATTATTTTGTTATCTTTCATATTCCATAGCAACCGTTAGAATTGATCGTATGCATAAAGTTCGTTTTTCTGCCACGAAGTAAATATTTGATATTATTTTACGATAATTTTATTCGTGCAATTTAAAATATTAATTAATTAGTTAATGTTGTATTATTTAATATATTTTATTGGCAAGATAAAAAGATAATCATTAAAATATTTCTAAAATACTTTTTCTCATAAAAATCACTTTCTGCTTCATTATTATTATATTATTTTATTATTATATTAGTTTTACTTCTTGATTAAGAATAAGACGATAAGGTGAACTTTAATAGAAAATTCTTGTATGTAAATTTTAATGTTATCTCAATCTCTCAATTTATTTTGCAAAAAGAGATGAGAAAATAGATTTCTGTGATGAAATATATGAAAAGAATTAGAATATGATATGAGAAAAAAACAATGTGGACCTATCTCTGATTTGCATGAAATTCTTTCACCGAAATGAAAAACCGGGCTTGAATATGCAGCTTACATCGGCTATAAATTTCTCGCGTACTTTCCGGGTCAATATATCGGAAATTTGTTTTCGGCAGCAGTTTGTTCCCGTGCAAGACTTCATCACCTCACAGTATTGATCGATATTAATCGATAATACATGATTATGATGGAGAAGCAAAAGAGCTCATAAAACTCGGCCACGGATGCAGCCGGGGATGCTGTCGAACCTCCCCAAGAAACTTTAAAAGCTTTGATAAAGGTGCTTTTCCGCTTCGCGTAAAAGTTTAAACGTATGCCGCTCGTTTGTTCAAAATTATAATTGGCCGAATGTCATAAGTTCCGGTCTGGAGATAGCGGAAACAGCATAAGCAGGTGTTCGTAACTAGTCTCATTTTTTTTAAAGCGTACATGAATTTTCATATTCCGAACTTTTTCTTATTAAAACAAATAGCTCCGAGAGTTATACTTTATAATTTTATAAAAATTAGAATAACGATCCAAAAATATCATTAATGAATTATGACGTACGTCACGTTTGAAGAAGCAGTTTGCTAGAATATTATTTTAATGTCACGAGAGACACAGACTTAATTCTGCGCGCAAATTATAAAATGGCGTTAAACTTTACCTGATGTTTTTAATCCGATGACCCGTCAGAGACGGGTATATATAAAGAACTTGTCACAGTATCTGCTGCAATATAGTTTTATATTTCTTTTTAGTCTCTCTCTTGTTTTATTGATCATAGTTTTTTTCGACAGATAAAATTATTTTATATTCCATATTTTTTTCTCAATATTGAAATATTTTATGGATAATAATAAAACTATGATAAAATTGATTATAGAAAGTTATAAAATTAAAAATTGCTTTCTCTATTTTGTAAAATAATAAAAACGTATTTTGAGAGAAATATATAATATTGAGAAATAGACTGATAAAATAATAATAATAATATTTAACTTCAAATTTCTTTAACAAGATAAAAATGGAACCTTCGAGATTTAACAACATATTAATTAATATCAAAATAACGGACAAATGAGAGTAATAACTGTGCAGTATTATTTATTTGCTATTATTTAACAATTATATTTTTTTATTACTTACATGAAATTAAAACAAAATCGAACATTTCGACTCCATTCTAGTCATCTTCAGCGATACAAATAGTAAAATGATTTTTAATCATTACGAAGCGAAGAATAATAGATTAATTTTTTTTTTGAAGAACAATACTTGTGATACTTTTTCATTTAACAATTACTACACTCGCTGTAATCAATTTTTAGGCAATAACAAAAAAGTGACACGTCTGATATGGAGTAGCTGCGATTAATACAGAATGTTATCGTTACGTATTCAGTGCGGCACGTCGTTCACCTCCGTGGATCCGTAGGTGTAACTTGAAGACCGTACGCGTCTGTATTGCGAATGCGTGTGTCATGTACCTTCTATGCTAGAAAGGAACGAGACGCGAGCAAGTTAGCAGGCATTGGAGTAGACGCTCTACGACATGCAAATCATATCACTGCCGTCTACTGTGCGTCTCTGTCAGAGCCATGAGCGTGATATCATAACCGACGTACACGAATATGTATAAGCTGCGACGTTGATCGAACTTAATTTCATTCATTATCATGACGTGACGCGGAAGCGGTATACCGGACAGCTGTATGATTGCAAGAAAAATTGGCGACGCGATAGCGTTTTAAGATAGACCTAAAGTCACGCTATAACGTTAAACCGTATTTCGTATACTGTGATATCAATTTTATAGATTTAAAGAAGTGTATCTCGACAGTTAATCAAAAGGCAGTGAAATATTTCGTAGTATACTCTTTCTTCATCATGTATATTCTCGTTTTAAGAAGAGAACATTCTTTAGAGAACCTTTTATTAAAAGAAGAATGCTACCTTTTGGAAAATTCTTTGCCTTTTCATCAGCACTTGCTTTATCGTAGAAAGAACCAATGTATATACCATTATATACAGAACACGCAACAATCTTTCAGAGTAAAATAGTTCAAGCCAAGTATAATGATCTGTGTAATGTGAAAGAATATTAAAACGCTTCTTTTTCAAAACGTTTTTGTACAGAAATTTTTATGTGTTTACCAGTTGAGATATTTTTTTCAATGAAGAGGTACTTCACTATTTTTCCTTTTTGTTAGCTACATTGTAGCCTCTTCCCTCTTTATTTGGTACTCGTTTGTACCGATATCAATGCCGTTGGTTTCTCTTGAATGTAACGACGAAGCTGAGATAGAAAGGTTTTTAAGTAATTGCACACAGAATTCTCCGTCTTACTCACGAAAGCGGCGTTCCACGTTGGTGCATTTCTCCGAAGATCGGGAGGACGCGTGGGAAGAGACGATGCGCACACGTCGCTACGGTTATGGATATTGCTCTCACGCGTCGTGTCAGGTACAATATCTCTGGCGTGAAGTTTATCTACGTCTTTTTGTCGTTTTAACGATAATAGTATCAATGAATTTATTTGCATATGTCATATCTATTAGTGAGGGGATCCAAATCGGCTCCGCTTCTTTGTTCGACTCGTCGGGTATTTACTCGCGGTTGGTTGTACCTATAAAACGCGACGGTACGCTCGGCATGGCTGGAAGCCGCGTAGTGTGCCACTGTTCATTTCGCGGTACAACCTGGCGATTATGTAAATGTTGCTCATGGAGGCGCAACAGATGCTCTCGCCGACTATCGCACCTCCGGTCCCTCCTTTACCGCGTCGGGATACGCCTACACCCTAATCCCAATATAACGCCTTCAGCCGCGACGCTTCGTAGGATATTGTTTAGATCCTCCAACGAAATTCCTTAGAAATTCCGGAGAGTGCCGAGGCGATCCGCTCCTAACGCCGTGAGTAGGGTGCGAATTGAAAGGGAAACGATCGAGGCATTCTCCCGTATGCGCGCCCACTGCCGTTACTCGTCGCGAAACTTGCCGAAACTTCGTGCGTACTTGTCTACCCGATAGATTGTGGTTCGCAGCGCAGCGATAAGCGCGTATCACGTACATACAGAGAACGGAGTACTGCAGGAACGCGTGATTATCGTGCACAGAAAGTTCCGGATTCTAATCAGCAAGACTATAGTTCCGCGATGCAATCTCTCGATTGTCCTCGCGCGTTGCACCTTCCTTAGGAGTTGCTTAGCTATCTTGAAGCCTGAGTTCCCCGCAGCGCAGAACGTCCATGAGTTCCTCTTGAGATCGTCTTCACGTTTCTAGGTCTGACGAATGATTATCGAGCATGCGAGAGAGATTGATATACCGAGCGTGCATTAGGTCACATTAATATATCGATTATAGGCATGCCAGTGTGCCATTATCGTTCCATTAGCGCCTCCGATTTACATTCTCGGCGAACGTAATTAAGATAAAATATATATCCATTGTATTATCTATATTAATAAGAAAAATCCCATGAATTATATATGATGTACACTGAGAGAAAAATGTCGAAGTATTGCGAAAGAAATGTTACTTACGATGTTTTCTTTGATATTTATTAATTATGAAAAAATTTGATTGTGCAGATAACGAAATATACATTTCTATGAAATATATATGTACCTATATCCCATTTCTGTGAAATATATCTCATTAATTATAAAAAATAAAATAGATGGTTTATTTGCCAGGAATAAAATTTTATTTCGCCGTATTTAAATAAATATTTATTCCTATAAAATAAATAAATTTCTTACAAATGAATTTTTACGTATCTTTTTCTCAGTGTACGTTCTACGTTATTCTGAGGCTCTGTCGCCGGGTACTCATTCGCTGCCAACCAGCCGCACATGAGAAAAGAGTAGCATCGCGTCATGTGCGAGCACGAAACTACTCGTGTTACCTCGTGCGTACGATGTATCCTGGATAATGGATCTGGCCGAGATAAATAGCGCCAACAGCGTCTCGTAACAGCGAACAGGTTGAAGGCAGTATCGATATTATCTCGAATATGTAGGATAGGAAGGTGCGAAGTGTCGTAAATAACTGCCTCCTCCCTGAGGAATGCCAACTCGGTTTAATCATCGCAACCCACTAAGCGAGAAGCGCGTGATGCGCTATTATATGGATCTTACGCACTATGCGTGTGCGTATACTACTCCAGTTATGTGCGTCAATATTCATGACTGTGCCATAATGGTATGATAAACAGACCATCGATAAATTTGCATATTAGTATCAATCACTTGGGATTAATTTGCACTTTTATTTACAGTGCCTTCGTCAAGAAATGATATTTTAGATAATGGGACGTTATTTGATAGTTAAAAAGACTATTCTGATAATTATTTTGCATATCAGACCATCGTCGAAGAGCTCTTACGCACCTGAATGTGTAATTACAGTATGTTGTACCAATTTTTTGATATACATTATATGATATATAAGACTTTTAAAGAATGACTCTCGCATATTTATCTTGCATAAATTTTAAACTCTAAGTGATAAAGTAAATAATGAATCTTTATTTATGGAAACGCTGCATTTAACATTTCTTATAAATAATTGTTCAGCTGTTAAAATTTTTTTTTATATATTTCAAAATTGGTATACTTGACCATTCTGATGAATAAGAAATTTGTGTTGTGATCGAAGGTACGTATACCAATTACCGGTGGCGCGTTTATAATGAAAGAACACGTCAATATTCATGGTCTCATGTTCCATAATAATATGGTAAATGGGCCCCATCACTTATGGCTTTACGAGCCGCGAAGTGCCAGAGCTTTAAAAGTGACATGATTATGATTTTACGATGGTTGATGACCCATGCAGGACGAAGATGTTATGTTCCATGCGGATTGATCGCATCGTATGGTTAAACTCATCGTGCATGATTATGCGTTTCATCATGCACACGTTACAAACGAGTGGCGACGTGAATAATTCTTTTCAATAAATAAATGCTTCGATAAATTATTTCACCACTGCCATGCAGATAAAACCTGTGATAAAAGATGAGTAAAGAAAGAAAATGCTTTAGCATAATCATTTTTTTCTTCAAAATGTAACACATTTTAAGCTTAAAATTAAATATCACCGAGAAAGAAATTTTCCATGGTAATGCGAGATTTATTGACAACCATTAAAATGATTAGTTTTTATATGTTTTAGAATGAAGAAATAAATTCATATAATTTTTATAACTCATTTTGTTAAACAGCCATTCTTGTGGGAAACTTAGATTTCCATTACTTGCCAGATGCATCCCCCACAAGTTTATCAAATTTACTTTAAGCAAGATTAATTTTGTCTGCTCGATATACTACTTTTTTCGTCCACGGGGAGTTGGATTTGCCCTCTCGTTATTTTGAACCTGAGTGCCGTAGTACCTCATGGGGAGGATAACGGGACTCGGCAAAGCCATAGCTATTTATTATACGTTGGAAGTCACCGCCGGGGCCCCAGGTTGCACACGTTAATGCTCCCAATGCACTGATGACTCATTCAGGAAGCCTCAGATGGTGTCGAGCCTGTTTCGTACGTTTCGCCGATCACGCCGCAAATACGGCGGTCGTTTCGCTCGATGGAAAAAATTATACGACCATTATTCGGAAAGTCGGTAGTTTGCGGAGCAAATATAGAGATAGTTAAATTATACTTTTCTCTTGGGGATATATCAGTTTCTATTTCCATTTAATATTTATCCAGTGTTAACGAGGCACCCTCGAGTGTTGGAATAATCATTCTATTATTTATACATGTAATTGCGCGACAGTATCTAATAATATTTTATATCTTTCCATAAAATACAGAAACATTGATTTACTTTTTCATTAAATACGTTTTTTTCTTAAATATATGTATTTTCTATTTCTTTAATAAATAAAAGGGGCATGATATAAAATCGATGTGTGAAATGGAAGACTATAATATATATTAAAGAAATGACCAAGAATACGTGTTGAAGATAAAAAATACTCGTGGAGCAATAAGATAGACTGTCGGGCTATTCTCAGAAAATAATGTCGAGAAGATGGTCTTTCAGTTACAGCAGTGTGGCAACCTTTGTTTCTCGCGATTGGATCGATTCTGTCGGCTCGCTTTCTTTTTTCGCACTTCGGGGCCTTTAAAAGATAGAAGTGAAAAGCAATAATTTTTCGTGAAACATCAGATAATTCGTTTTTCAGCGATGAAAGAAAAAACAAGTGAATGAAGACGACAGTGATGGAGGAAGGTAAAAAGGAAAGGTAGCATCGGTACATTCTTTGACAAGCCAGGTGATAATGAATTATTCAATCGGATAATCACGGCCGTGTCGCGATTGCGAATCAGTCACACAGTTGGCGTGAATGTGTGAGTAAAACGTCTTTGTGTACAAGCAACTCATCGCAGTAGCTTACGAAAGAGACATTCTCTCATTCCATAGTCATTAGTATTTCGTACATGCGCCTAATGACTACCGTTTAACGATTACTAATTCGTCGTTGACCTTGGTTAATTAAAGAATTTTATATCCTTGTGAAAGATTTTTAATATCTAGGTTTAAAGGATTGTGACCTAACAGAGCACGACCATTTAGCATATTGCATTATGAACACGTTTCCAAATTCTTAAAGATATTAAGGTTATTTAATTTTAATTATTATAAAAAAAATTACTAGTTTACGAGATATTTAATATTTTATGTTAATGTGTTAACAAAATATAAAATATAAAATATCTCGTCAACTATGATTTTTATAATTCTACTTTAATATTTTTATATGCAAAATAATTAGAAGAATCATATTATGTATAAAAAAATTATATAATTCCACATAAAAAAGTAGTGGTAACCTTCATATCTTTTTAACGTCTCCATCTAGAACAAAAACAGCATGACTAAAATATGTCTGCTTCGAAATCGTTACATTTTTAATTGAAACATTTTTTGTATCTTTCATATTTTTCGAGAAATCAGCCTAATATGGTCATTTTATTACACCCTCTAATATGTAATACACACTATATTATTGTTTTGCTGAGAAATGTAACATTTACGAAAAGTAAATATGCAACTTTATTACATAATGAAAAAAAAGTTTTCTTAAAGAAATATCATTAGCGTACATAGCTCACACGCGTCGATCCCGTCACCACAGCATCGTTACACCGTTCGCCGCTCTTTATGGCACCTTTCCAATATTATCACATAATGTCGTAAACACGCGACAGGTCCTAACACTCGTAAAACGACCAATTGACACGAGAAGGCATAAACAACCTTCATCATGGACAATGCCACACGATGATGAGAGAAATAATTCCTTCGCTTTTATTCCACTGTTTTTCTTTCATAGTTTGTTTTATTTCTTTTACAACCGGATCAAATATTTTGTGTCATGTAAACTTTTATATCAAGTACATACATTACAAGCAAAAATGTGCCAATGAAAAAATTAATAACATTGTATATATTGTATATAATTATATACATGTTTATTTTATATATAATTGATAATAAAAGATATAAAATTATCACTTCGACATTTTGTAAGACGCTTAGTTTTACGAAGAGAAGTCAATTTTACATCATCACTTTATGTTCTACTCACGATATCCTGCTTCTCTATGAAACTCTAAAAGATGAGTCTCGAAGGATTAAATCAGATTGGGGTTCGCGAAACGACCTAATGTAGCCCATAGATGTTTGTCTGCGCCTTTCAGTGCTTCCGTATAAGCATTAAATGACTCTTTGCGGCTTTAACGGATCCTCGTTACATTACCAGGTAACGTCGTAAGCGCGCGGTGTGCTTCTGCGGTCGTAAAACAGGCGGTCGACACGAGATAAGAGAGGAGGGAGGACGCACGCTTTTCCCTGTTGTTCTTTCTGCGCGCGCGATATTCTCGAAACGGCTAGTACCCCAGTCGCTCGTGTTCTCCAACGTTGGTGAACGCGTGCCGACGGAAGCTGCGACACGGTTTAGCTCTCAGAAGGACAAATAGAAATGGCCCCCGGGGAGGAAGGTCGCTAGATAGAGGGAACGAACGTGATAACGACGAGCGGGAGTTTGTTGTTTGTCTCGTACAATCCCCGCGGATACCTGGAGCTCGTCGTCGTTTGGATCACCGGCCACCACCGACGTTCGACGCCCTCTTAGCAGTACGTCCTTCACTCAGCTGTTTTGCACAAAGCGCAACCCCGTGCGGTTCTGCGGTCTTGCATATCTTGCGGTAAGGCGAACAAACTGGTCTCCAAAGTGCAAGAATATTCTGTTGATCTGTGATTTGACTTGCGCTAGTTACTATCTACGGTCAATTCGAAATAATATCTCTGTTATGCAAAAGGTCTCACGAGTAATTTCTATTTATTAAAACAGTGAATATTGCGAACATCATTTATCTTTATTTCAACTTCCTAATTACTGTTGCAAATAATAAATTTTTTTATGTATTTAATAATTTTGCAATGGAAGGTTAAACTGACTGTTACGAAGAAATAATAATATTAAATGACAAGAACAAATAAGCTGTTGAACCACAAGCACGCGCATATTCGGGATAGTTGTCTGAGTTTCCGCCATACCTGATTCGAGCGTCATCCCATCGTTATTCCCGTCGCTTATGAATCCTCACCGCAAACTATGTATGCTCGTCCCTGGATACAGCTTGTACAACATGAACCCTACGGCGTTGTACTCTGATATGTAGGAAGTAAAGCAAACGATAATGTTCGTGTAAGTTATAAATAAACTCTGGTTAGGGTAGTAGAATTATGGCATTTATGTTAATATACGAATAAATTTACCTAAAATATAAGAGAGAACTTCATTAAATACGTGTTTATGTAATTACAGTGAATTAATTATATTGAAAGTGATAATTTGATATCGGATTAAAGCAATTTTTTTGCAATTTTATATTTTTATTTTATATATATATATATATTGTCGTTATAATTAATTAATTATTTAATTACATGTTATCGAATTGTCTTATCAAATTGAAGATTGTGATCAGGATTCTTGTGGGATTCTAAAAATTTACAAATCGTGGTAAAATCCTGTGTTTAATGATACAATAATTTATGATAAATTATTTAAATCGAACATCGTAAAATAAACATCGTATTGGCGAATGGTGTTTTAACAATAAGATAAAAAAGTATGTATAAGAGCGTGAACAAGCAAAGATTCTCATCCTTGTGTGGCGTGAAGAAACATCGTGATCTTAACCCTCATTAGTCACTCGACACCCTCGACCGATGACGATCAGCGTCATACGGTAAACACAACCCTACATTTCGGACGATTTAAAATAACCATCTTTTTTTCTTCCTCTTATATTCGAATGTTGCAGATTACTCAGGTAAACCGGTAAGTTCCCAAACAGCTTTGATTTTTATTTTCGGGACCAGCTGGTACGCGACGAACGTGTTTATGCGAAGGGCTCATTGGTAGAATCACGGTGACGGTGCATAACGAACGTAGGGAGAAGAACTCGCGAACAAGCAATCGCAAGTCGTCTTGACGATGATAATAAATCGTCAAGAGAACGATGACGCGAATGTTTGAGAAAAGCTCTGGGTCGGAGCATGAATCGGGTTCCTCGACAATGGGTCGCTGCTACTGCGTCGTGGTAAAGGTCTCCGAGTAATAGATCTTAATTGGATCCTTTGAGAAACATATTTCATAGTCAATTACCTTAATGGTCGGCATGCTTGAGCAAGCTACTAATCTTGCAAGAACCTTGAAAGAATCGTTTTGCAACATTCCTACGCATTTGAATTTGTACAGGATTTAATGGGCTTTAGAGCCATTTGTTATGTAAACGAAGACGTTCCTGCGAATAAGTGAGCGCGATAATCATAGTTGCCTCCCTTACAAATAATTGCTCGTCCCGAAGATTTCAATATTCCACGGTTTACATTGAACGGTATACATTATTTATTTTTGATAATTATTTTTAGTAACATTGCATTTGGAGACTTTAGAAATATTAGCTTTCAATTTCAACATTTATCTTTATAAATTAGTAGCGTAATCTTTCTGCATTTTCAAAAGACTTTAGAATTTTAAAACTAATTATAAAGTTCTGCAGGACCTTTCTTGTATGATTAACAATAAATTGCTTCAAATATCATATTTTTATTATTATGACTTGTTGAAGCAAAAACTGTTGACGTTTCATGTTAAAAACATTTTAGAAATTGAGTTCCACTTCACAAGTTCCTATTTACGACTATACGGAACAGCGATGTCTTTTCGAGCCGTTTTACTGCTGTGTTTACTCGATAAATTATTGTTTTACTGGTTTCTCAAGCCTTACTGTGGCTTTGTGAGTACATTAAGGTAACTCTGCACTCGTTCGTTTAGACAAAATACGCTTGGCAAAAATTTCTTTGCCACGAAAACATAATTTCAGAAACCTACCGATATCATAGGTATATCTTTTAACATCTTAACTTGCAATAGTTGGAGTATTTTTAAAATTTTATGGCATTTTGTATCAATTTTCTATGTCGAATATATAAATATGAAAAAGTTATTTAACAAAATTCGAATAATAAATATTTAAATAAGTTTAAATTGTATGTACAGATGTATTAGTCAGATTAATTTATTAGACAAGAATCATTAGAATATTGAACGTCGGGATTCGTGGGACGAACATCACGCGTTGGCTCTTTCATCGGATATAAACTAATTTCCTTCTTGCTCCCGTGAGATGTTTATATCTCATGGAATTATGCGCTCAATTTGGATTTATAATAAAGAGCTTCGGGATCGGAGCGTGGCTCATTCGGAGAGGCGCGAGGGCGCATAAATTATGGTAATTCTCGATGTGCCCAACGGCGGCTCTCCAACAATTTAAATTCAGTTAACGTAACGCGTTTGATTTGATGCTGGCGGGCCACCTGCTGGTAAGTGGCCACCGATTTTAAGAATGAAATTCTTAACAAGCCCTTAAGATATGTTCTGTCCGTACTTGCTATACTAAAAAAGCCTTTCGGATTCGTGACCCACAAATTAAGTAAAATATACGTTTCGTGTGGATGACAGTTTGCGTTTTTGTTCATGAAACGTCGTTCTGACTCAATGACGATATTACGACACGCACAAATAATTCATTTCCTAAAACGAGTATAGTTAATAAAGCTAATGACTACCTATTACCTATTTATACTTAGATGTTTTGTGGTTATGAATACGCACGAACGAATGTGTAATATCCATTAAGCTAATACGGTCATAGTTTATGTTGCGTTACGTCATACTCATAATATATATATCTGTATCTTATGGAAATTAAGCATAATTAGAAACGTATTAACTGAAAAAAATTAATTAAATGATTGCTGTAATCATTATGGCAAAAAATACAAATTTATGCAAAACCTTCTGTATTAAAACGTACGTACCATTTGTTCTGATTATTATCTAAATAACCGCCTTTAGCCGAGCTACAATCCGCCGTGAATGTCGAACGAGGTAGTCGAAAACTTTTTTGTTTATTGACTAATTAGCTAAATTTATTTATTTAGGATATTTTCACGTAAGACAGCGCAGCGTGGTCGTAATTCCGACGGGAAATTACTCGGTAAGTTCTTTCGTATAATCGGAGCTGAAGTTTAGTGGCACTAACTCGCTGCCGTGGCGCTCCAAGGAGCCAATTAATTTAACGAAGTGCACCATTACCTCTCTCTCGGTGTCGGATAAGCAAAATCAAAGGCCCGCACTGCTCGAGAACTCCGTTCCCTTTCTTTTTTTCTTACCAACGGACGGCATCACGCGCCTCTGCGAGAGGCGCAGCTGAGCAAGGGATTTCTCAGACATAGCGAACGCGTATTCGACACAGATTCTCGCATCAATCCTTTTTTTTCTTTTACCGATCGTATAAAATGGTCCCGGATCCCATCGCGTTTGAATATCTCAAAGCTTAGCAGATAGCATTACGCGACTTATCAGTGCCATGCCCGACTTGCTCGTTATTGTTTGCCGCCTCCTGCATATCGATTTAATGGAATTTCGATATACTGCGTAAATGCGATAAAAATTTTACGATGTAATATATATCGCTTTAATGGGGGAATGTGTGAAATGCACGACGGTGTAATGGTGTAAATTGCAATCTGCATTAACAGTACTTTTAAAATCAAGTTACAGCTGCCGAAATCGAAAGAAAGCAGGCTAATGGGTTACATAAGCTGGCAGAAATGAACACTAATGGAGTAAACATTTCCCGAAAAGCATCCGTTTAGACAGTACTCTGCTTCTAGGAATAATATTTATGCAACGACTTACTCCCACATGCAGTGAGTCTGCTTCTTAAAGCAGGAAAATATTGTCGTCCGGGGTAAAACATGATACACACATCCCTCGGGTTACTTTATCTCCATTATAATTAGTTCACAATAAGTTTAACTAGGATTATTTGCGAGCTATCCATTTATAACTTCGCTCTCTATAAATGTGTATTAAATATTTATATAAATACTCTCTAACACTGTGTAAATAATTTTCTTGAACTAAAGTTATTTTATATTATAAACTATTATAACTTTTTAGAACCGCGCAATTGACTCCTAATTGCCCTTCTCATTTCGATTATTTATATAAATACTAATTTTTAAAACAATACTAACATTAGAAACAGGACTGTTTATATTAATACATCATACTAACAAGTAAGAAAAGCGCTTATAACGGTCAAAGTTAGATGTTGGAATAATAAATATGTATCTGAAATAAATTTATTTCAGATCAGATATATGACTGCGCGCCAATTATTTTCGGAGTTGCAAAACAATCAAATTGAAATAATATTTCAACATCTAACTTTGACTGTTATAGGCACTTTTCTTATTACCTTTTTAAGTTATAAAAATTGAAGCTACAAATGCCATTAATTCTTCAAATAGTGATATATATAATATATTCTTTTGTATGAAAAAAAATTTGTGTTTACTGTTTCTCTGTCCTTTTTAAATTAATTACGTTTCGGTTTTCTAATTGGCATCGAACTCCCATAAACTTTTTAAAAATAATATGACTGTAGAGAGAGAGAGAGAGAGAGAGAGAGAGAGAGAGAGAATAGAAAATAAAATTATTATATACTCTGACGCGAATGTACCAGTAACTGATTTTCGTTTACAAGCTGTTTGCACATATAGTACCTGTTAGATTTGTTATGAATTTCTTGCTACATTCTATAAGCTATTCTACGTAGTCTTGAAATTACCCATTCGAATAGTTGTGGATATCATCTCCGTAACTTTTCTGCGAAGTAGTCGGATTTTTTTGGTCGTTTAGCTGTTTCGCAAGGGAATGAAACGGTGGTCTGGCTATTCTTCGCAATGTCGATGGTTACGAAGAACGGAAGAGGAACGGGGAGAACAGGGAGGGTGTGTAGTGAGCGGCACTTCGGAGGAGACGGTGTATTATGGCCAACAAAACAATACGGACCACCGAGGGGAATTCTGTATATTTTAAAATGCTTCGAAACGCCGCAGAACTTTGGGTATAAGCATCGTAATGGCGTTCTTATTGAAGATTTATTCGCAGAAATACGAGCGCGCAATGATCCGCGACTCGTAAACAAGAATCCTCCGTCCAGAGAACATGTCGAACTCGACGAAGAAGCTTTATGAATTTTATCGTTTTGTTATACCTAATTATCATGTGTTACACAGGCTTTCTTCGTACTTTCGTTCATGTTGGAGCTCGAAGTCTCGACATCGTTGATCCTATCCACATTCGGGTCTCGTCGAATGATTAATCAACATACTGTTGCGCGAAGTAAAGTTGATATTATCTCACGAATATATAATATTTACGGATATATTAATTTACACAGAAAGCAATGCTTACAAATGCAATGCAGATGATCAAATTTTTAATGGATTTTTTATTAAAAAATTTATGAGATGATTGACATTATGTACTGTATATACACATAAACATAAGATACGTCTTAATTCTTGATATTTTCACGTACGAAAAGATATTTTGTAGATAAATGCAAGCTAATTTATTCTCTCTTTGAGAAAAATTTATGCACGCAGTTTAATGTGCATCGAGTATTCTGTTCCTGTCTCAGCTACTATACGATACTGCTTCGAGAACATGCGTCTTCCAATCTTCTTTGAAATGATCGATCGGTCGTAGCCCGCAAGCGGTATAACCGTTTTGTCTCTTTGTACAGAAGATATCATCTTGCTGCGTATATTAATATGCTGAAATGTATAATGCATGGAAAAGAAAAACGACACTGGATACGACGTATCCCACATGTGGCGCACGTTAAAGATACACGATTGCTAACGAGCAATTCGATCGTAAGAGCTCATTAGAAATGAATCAATAGTTGATAAACGTTAATGAGGATGAGACGCCGATGTAAATTTCCGGTGCTTCGGGCGTTGTTTATAATTGAAATACTTTAACAACTTTCCCTGATCAGAAGTAGACCAATCCAAGCGCTTTTATTACATGATTAACAACATATAAAAATCATAAATATAAACAAATAAAAATTAAATACATAATGCTACATTAGGAGTGATTTTCTATAATGTATAAATATACAGTAGTTATCAAAAGTTTTCGATCAATAATTTTATTATATTATTAAGAATTTTTACAAATAAAAGTCTAATACACAAACACTTAATATATTCTAGTATTGAAATATTATGCTTTTAAATTGATTTCAACAAGATTTTTATTAGCTTATAACATAAACTAAAAAACATATTGACAAAAATTATCGTAAAATTATATGTTGATCGGAAACTTTTGGTAGCCATTGTATATCCCATCAAACTGAATATAATTTCTATTTAACACATACGTAAATTATACATACGTTTCATATTTATGTTATGTGGCAGTTATATTCTGCAGTGTTTGCTGGATTAAATAATATCAAAAGCTGTGAATTACGAATTATACAGCATAAGATAATGATTGAAATTCCATGTTCCAGTTCTATTTACCTCTCATAAAAAAAAAACAGATATCTCTTTGATGCATCGATAAAAGGAAGAATTCTCCGAGAAGTATTCAATAACGTGTAGAATCAAAGGATGACGGCGACAATCACTAATAAATCGAGTCTGACGATTAACTACAATTATACCCATCGAATACGTAAACCATCCTGAGAAGAAGTCGTTTCTTCTATGAATAAATTATAAACGCGAAAGATATCTTCTCCTCACGCGATGTTGGAAAGAGAGGGAAAAAGGCGGAGGGGCTGAAGGGTAACGGTGTATATGGATAAGGTGACGGCGGAAGTGAAGGAGGGCAGGAGCGAGAGGATAAAAGGATGAAGGCGGGGAAATATTCTGGACGGGTCTATCGTTATGCCACGGCCCCCGCAATCAATATTGCAGGAAAGGTGGACGGCGAGGGCAGAGTCGGACGACTCGGAGGTACGGTGGCGAAGGTCCTGAGCCTGGCATTTACAATGAAACGAAGAAAGGATACTCCGTCTTCCTCCGGCGTCGTTTTCCTCCTCCCGTCTCATCGCTCCTCTCGCCCCGCTGGTTCCATGATGCTGGTTTCTTTTCCCTCGCGATGCACGCCGCTTGACTCGACTGTCGTCGAAGTTCACTTTATACCGACATTCAACAAAGCCTCCCGGCCCCTTCGGGGCTTTATTAAAAATTGAGGATGCAATTCACCTCGCGGGAGAGCCGGCGGGGCCGTCTAAATAAAGGAAACCGGCTGAATGGGCGAGCTCGGTTTTTGCCACGTACGATTCGCCGGTAACCGTCCACGCGGCAAGTCTCTCCGCGCGGAGAGGCAAGATCGGCGTAAAGCACGAATTTACAATACGTGCTATGGAAACGAATTTGCGCGGCGAACGTTTGGTGCATGCATAAAGTATAGGTAAGATCGGACGTACGCGATCACCTTTCCGATCGTCTACAAGCGATCGCGAGAATGAGGCAATACGGACCGTAAGATGGAGTACGTCTAAACTGTGCGACGTGAATTTGTGCATTGAATGTCGATCATCGCGTGTGCCTGCATTAAGATCTAAACAGCGTCCGCACATTTTGTTATTACGCGTAGAATACTTGTTCGACTTGTTTTCAGAATTGTTTACTGGGACAAATCAGATCGCAAAACGCTTTTTTCAGCAATTTCATCATTAAAAGAACTCTGTCTATATTTATATCTTCATATATTCGGCTCTCTCTCTCTCTCTCTCTCTCTCTCTATTCTTATTCTCTTTACATTATTATTTATTACGTTCAATATGTGATTATGTTTACACTTATATTATTTTTTTAATCATTTTCATTAAAATCTGTAACGATTCAAACGCTGATAATCTCTGAAATAATAAAAAACTATTTTAATTTATAGTTATTTGCAGATAATAATAACAACTCAGGAATATTTTAAAGTAACCTTTATTATAAATTATAATGCAACCAAGCATCCTGTTATTATCTGAATATATTGTTACAGCATAATTTGCTGTAATAAAATGCTGAGCTAGTCATAATAATCCAACCATAGAATATATGCAGCAGAAGTTACACCGGCTATAAACGATTTCTTCTCTTTCATCGAAGTTAAATTTCTTCTAAGTGAATTATAATCAAAACAATGAAACTCGAATCGTTCTTGTAGAGGCGGCTTACTAAAATCCCATCCGTAATTTCGCATAGTTAAATGCAGTCCCGTAATTAGAGGCTTTTCATGACGTTTCACGCATGCGGTCGGGACACTGGCGCGCTAAAGCGAAGCTAAAGAGCGAATCAGAGAAGTTTTAACCACGTCGGCAGCTCCTTTTGATCCTCGTTGTGCACGATATAATATTCAGAGACGGACGGCTTTCATGGTATTGCATTTCACAAGACAAGGCTACATTCCTTTAAGTCTCTCGTACATAAATTTTATTTTCCACTTCACCAATATTTCTGTAAATATATTTGCATGAAGTACAGCTAGTGCTTTTAGCATTACAAAAGTGCGACAAAACACAAGTTTTATCGAAGGTGAATCAAAACACTATTTAATTGTTTATTTTTATGACAATGTAGAAGATCTGTGTAAATGTTTATTTTGCTAATGACTTAACGAATGTTAACAATTTGTTAAACAATAATTAAATTATTTTTAAGTATAAACCGAGATTTTTAAATCTAAAAATTAAACTCGCCGTTCTTGGAGCATACTTTATGTACCGCGTCGGTCATCATCGAATTAACGCCGTGGACATTAATTGTCGTCGTAAAGGCGTAAGTCTGTGGCAAGTTCGCGCGAGCATTTAATTGCCGGTGATACATAAATTCCGCGGCGCGATCGTCGTCGTCGTCGACGACGTCGACGTCGTTCAGGTTCTCTGGAGCCCGAACGTCGCATTACCTTATCCGCATCGGAATTCCCCGCGGCGCTTCTAATTTACGATAAGTCTGCCACATTGGTGGGGGCTTCAGAAGAGAAAGAGAGAAGGAGAGAAAGAGAGGGGGATCGGTGTCGAGAGCCGGCGCCTGAAAGGGCGTCGAAGTCGCTCCAGGATATTCAGAACCATGGGGACTTGCGTGCCCTATGGAGGTTCTTCGTGACTATGGTTTCCCTCTTCTTCTAATCTCTCGATGAGCAAGACCTCCCGCGGATCTCGGCTCGTAGGTCGAATCGAAAGGGATTGGGACTTTGTCGGAAGGGCCATAGATAAAAATTGCATTAGCATTATTTCGTTCAAACAGGTTTGTTTATTCATGCTTGGAATAAACTGCGTTGACGATTAGTCACTGGTTCGATATCTTTACTGATTACCGTTTAATATGTATGGGGCGATCCACTTAAAGCGATCCCTCTTGTTGACCTTTTTACTTGACGCTGGAGATAATTCGCGGCGTCAAGTACTTTCTATATATCTTTTTTATCGTATTTCATTAACGGACTTAACGAGTTGAAAAAAGAAAATATATAATTGACAGTAATAACAGATATTACTTAGATTTGTGACCTCCTTGAGATAAAAGATGGCTATTTAAGTAAGCATCACGCATGTTTTATGTCTTCCAAGACACAGATTCGCTAAAGTTTCTGTCACTTTAAATCTTCCGAACAAGATCTTTCCCGCAGTTGATTTACCACGTCGCAGAAATCGATAAAAATCGTTCTTCTTTTCCGTCGTTTCCGGAATATCAACGCTGTAGCCACAAACGAATCTATAATATTCGTATCTCCCAAAGTCATCGTTTATGTTGATGAAGTATGATTCATGCAGAGTTACAAAAGCGAAAAGGTATTAATGGTTTACAAGTTTGAAAGTCGCGGCCTTTCATATCGCTCATATTTCTTTCAAACAATGTTTCTCTCTCTCTCTGTCGCAATTCTGGTTTTAAGAATAATGTCTGTTGTCGTTGCTCGAATATCAACGCCAACCGACCCTGCACCGCAGGGAACCTAAGGTGTGGATACCACTGTGATTTATGATTTTCGGCAATATCCACGAAACACGTTCTTATGTATACCGGTATGTTAACACTGTCACTAATCGTGTCGCGAGAATGATAATGCTCGATTAAACAAAATATAGCATAAACATCAACTGACTACTAATTGTTTGATAAGATACATCCGGAAGAAATCAGGTTACGAAACGTAAACATGTATCTTGCGAGATACGTAGGTATTCCATTAAAGTAATGCATACGCACACGCATGTGCAATTTTTTAAAAATCCGGTTGAGTAATGGAATTCAGAGATCTAACAATGAGGTAATTTCGTAGTCATTAGAATTTTACCTATGCAACGCAGGCGGAATGTTTGTTTAATGTTACTGCCAACTCGTCCTATTTTCGGTTATTTCAGGCGGCAGTACTCGAGGCCGAACTCAAGCGAATAAGTATAAAAGTTGCATCCGCCAGCGTGCTTCCGTATACAATGCATTCGGCGTAATGTCCGCCGGTACAAATGGAACTTCCACGAAAGTGCACTTTCCGCGCGTCGTAATCGAGATTATCGTCTTCATCTTTTCGCGAAAGGAAGGAAATAGCCATCGCAAAACGTATCCACTGCGTCGGACATCTTTGCAACTTCTGACTCGCGCATTCCGATAGAAAGTCAACCTGCGAATTCTTGCGCGTAGACACCGTTTTCTTGGTGATAAGAGATAAAAGAATGTAGCGCGCGATACTTTTCTTCGCGGGTTTCCATACACGCTCTCATCCGTTGAAAATTGACTTTACACAACGGCTCGATATCGTGCTAACCGTATTACAAATACCTCCGCAAACATGAGGAAATTTTCTCCTCACGCGTATAAAGCAGAGATATTTTTTACGAGGAAAACGGACGCGACGCATAAACGTCGGCCCATCTGTTAGTAATTTGTAAGACGAGTCGGGTAATTAAAAGTTTGATGCGAGCATTAAACTCGTCGGGTTATAAAACGAGGGGGTGTTGCTCACCGGACTGGCGGCTTTTGCTGCGGGAGAGAAAAAGCGAGAAGGCGAGGACGAAGGGTGGACGAGGTGGATGCACGAGAGGCGGGAGGATGATGCTGCTCCGATGCATATAGTTGTTGTAGGAAGCATGCTGCAACGGCCATAAAGTACTTTAGAGTGCATAATTTTTTAAATATCTTTATTACGACCGACGTATCTCGTCGGAGACAAGGCATGAGTTCGCGGCGGACGAGCTACGGTAATTGACCAAGTGAAATCTCGGTGAGCAGCGATAAAACGCAGCGTTGTGAAACTTTTAATGACACACCTCTCGAGGTGCGATACGTACCTCGAGCATTACAAAGCATTTTGTCATACGTTGTATACATATATGTCACGATGTATGTATATAAAATTAAAGATAAATTACCTATTTCTTTACGCGTATTCTTTGGTTATTTTTTTGCATGTGTTTATATATGTGGTTATATAGTTGCTTCACAAAATGAGAAATTAAATAGAAAGAAGTACATTTTTTATTACGAAAGAAATATTTTGGAGATACAATATAATATTTTTTAATTACAGAAAATTGTGTGAGTTATTCTCTTCTAATTTATGTTACACACACATTTTCTGTGCAAATTTCTGAATAGAATAGTTTCGCCTTTCGCTTTGAGTAATTCATCGAATCGTTTTAATTGCCGGCCCATATGGATTTTCGTCGACGCAATTTGTCGGTCGGCGGCCTTACGATGAAAACAATTCTGTACGAACGGCTAGCTGGCATTGCGGTTTTCGAATTGCAGGCCGGAAATAGACAGTAAGATATCGGGAAAATTCAATGAAAGGGAGTTAATTACAGCTCGACCCCGTTCGAGCTTCTCGCACGGTCGTGACATACCGCAAAGCCTGTCCCTCGATCGACAATTTGCACACACGGAGTAATATGAGTGGGTTTGAGCTTAACTGTAGGGGGAGATGTCGATTCAGTGCAAATGGGACTGCATTAAGAGAGCTCGCTGTGTGTCATTGAGATTTGTAATATATGTATACCTACATGTATATCTTATTCCTGCCTAAATGCAATTTGAAACTGCAACATTATTATGCGATGTTTTATACCAAATGCAGCAAATAAATATTATAACCTTACGTTTGTTTGATTTCTGTACTAATGACACGTATAATTACGCATATACATATATATGAATCTTTTTGACGATAGATAGATAATGATGTTTATTTTTTAGGGCAAGCTCTCTAAGAACATCGAAAAAAAAATTAAAATAACATATGAAATAATAAAAAAGAATAAAAAAATATATGGAATAATAAAAATAATACCACACAAAGTAATATAAATAAAAATTATACAAGTTATAAAAATAAAGAAAACAAAAAGTAATATTGTGAGTAGACGCATATTAAAAACAAAAACAAATTGCAACAATTACCTTGTCTTATACTAGCGCAGAAGAATTTGCGTTTAAATATATTAAGTATCTTAGACTTCTTGATGGCAATGAGGTGGGAGGGAGTGAATTCTACATTGTGGAGAAAAAAAGAAAATGATAAAACACTATATATCACCGATATACATATATATTTTATAATACTCCAATTGTCAGTTTATCGCACGGAAGCTAACGGTGAAGGTGTTATTTTACGACGTGCCTAATGTATTTTTTTTTTAGAGAGTGGACAGAATGGTCGGGTTACTCAGCCGATCGAACCAAAGTCCATAAACCGCAGGAACAAAAATAAAATCATTTAAACTGTGATTCTCGCGCACTCGCGTTGTTATTAGCCTTTAATCCAGCTGTTACCGTCGCGCACACTGAATCCCATTCCCGTTAATCAAAACGTTACGGCCTATACATAGGGTATCGCACGGGCCGAACCGTTAAATTCACGTATAACGCTTGTAGACGTTCGCTTGCAGTTTCGCACACGACCGATGGACGTGCGCCGGGATGAACGAACACGACAACGCACATCGTTATTACATTCCGCCTATTCGGACAGCCTTTTTTCCCTTCATGCGTTAGGTGCAGATATCATTTTACGCTCACGTCGGTTTTTACGGATCATCGGCTCGTAAATTATAAAATCGACGAACGCATACCTCTTATGTAAATTCCACGGTGAAATGGGTAATGTATGCTTTACGACGTAAAGCATATGGAGGTTTATGCGACAGATTTTTAAATCTCTTTTGTCCCTCTTTTGAGATATGCGGATTTTAGGCCGAGTCTTTATCAAAAAGTCTATTTCACTTCGATTAATTATTATACAAAACAATGTAAGATTCTCTCTGTCAAAATTATACAAAAGTTATACAAAATAAAACATCTCTTAATTGTTATTTATATTATCAGTCTTTTTTATTAAACACAATCAATAATTTTTTACGGTGAAATTTTATTTAGACTTTGTTGGTTAAATTTTAAATTATATTTATTAATGAATAATATTTTATTTATTTAGGAAGGATTAGATTTGTGAAGATAGCACGTAAAAGGACTTATTGCAACATGAAACCTTGTTCTCAGTAGTCTGAACAGCATAAGATATCAATCTGATGGGGACGATTTATGTATATTTATGCGCGTACTTTATCTTTATAGCAACCTTTATTTTTTTTAATGCCTAGAGAATCTCGCCGACGTTATAACGATGTCATTAAAACACACTGACAGGATTGAGAATGAATGATGAAGGTCCAGTTGAATACTAGGGGGTCTAGGAAAATCATTTTGACTTATTCTATTTTTTTATAGACTTTGACCCAATCTAGCTTTATAATATTACATAAGGAATTAGCAATTAAAATCAAAGAAATTTTATTTCTCGCTGTGCGTGTGCGTGCGCGCGCGCGCGCGCGCGTGTGTGTGTGTGTGTGATTTAGATATATTACTTTTAATTATTAATTGTATTGGTTCTTATGATATTAAACATATAATAAAACGCGTGATTAATGTACGAAAATTATATATGATTATCGCTCATATATGCTATCAGATATGTTAACACATATTTGCTAGATGCGTGAGAATCGCGATCACGATACTGGAATTTGTTGATACCTGTTATTAAATCATTGGCGATGTATCTCAAAAGCGCAATTTAAATCTCATCTCTTTGAGCTACAACTCATACATATTCATCTCAGCGTTTTAATTTTAGAGTAGATCGTAAGATCTGTGAATGCTTGACTACAGCCGACATTAAAGAGCCGAGAGCAAAGCCCAGTGACGAGGATTACAGGATGAAATTGCTGGAAAGGGAAGTTGCGTTAGGACGACACACATAACGTAGTCTTATTGCTAATCAATAAATTGGATACAGCGTATTACTAATTTATTACCTTACTAAAAGAAAATCAAGTCTAATATCTCTTTTGTAACAGCTAGGAGACTGCACTAATAAAGAATTATTAAAAATTTATCCGTAGTAATATAATTTCTAACATAATTTCTAACTTCTTTAAATTTTAATAATTTAAAATAATACATATTATTTTAATATATACTTATAAATAACAACTGTCGTTTATAATATTCTCTAGTTAATGAGTTAGGTAATATTGCACTAATATTATTCTTTAACTGAGCATCATTGATATTTAGGGTATCATAATTTGCATGTAGCGGGTATGCCTTAGTTAAATTCGCTAGTTTAAATTGCTTCACTCTGTTATACATGGTCATGGATATTTACCATGAAGCTTTGTCTTTACCGGCACTTTAAATCCATTCAAATAATGACGACGTCGTTACATCTGACGAGAATCACTGCGGGTAACGTGCGTCCAGCAGCGCGTTTCAAAATCTAAGACAAATCCTTCTTGTACCGCTTCTCGGGATAGTCCATGGGGTGCTTTGTTTCGTCAACCACAGGCAATTTGTTCGTTTGTTAGTTGTGGAAGTATCTCGTCGGTCTGAGATGCCCGCGTAGACTTCTGTTGGTGGCAACGATGTGGTACAACGAAGTATTCGAGAGAGGAGTATAAAGTGTCGAAGGAAGAAGAGAGAGATAGACATAGAGGGTGAGAGGGTAATAGAGAGAGAGAGAGAGAGAGGAAAGAAAGACAGAGGGTAGTGGCGCTTAGTTCCCAAAGTACAAATTAGATTATGCGCAGTGTCGCCGCGGGGGTGCCCCAGCCGCTTGTTCATAGAAAAGTTACAGTCCCGTCTCGTTCCTGACGCCTGTACTTGTCTAACCTGCCCTTTCGCGTAGACACTAGCCGCAAAGACCCTTCCGAGTTAGTTGTCGAGTCCCTTTCGGAGATCGGCACCACCCGCTGACTTGCTGATCTTGTGGGAGGAAATACTTTGGTATTTATCTAAAAGTATGGCACTGAAACCGCAGGAGTGAGTTTCTGAATGTCGGAATACAATTTGATTTTTTGAGGCTGTAAATATTTGACGCGAAGAACAAAAAGTAGTACATTAGGAGGTGCTGCACTTTGAAGGGAGTCTTTAAAATCGTGTATCTTGTATTAAATCAAGAATAATATAATACATTTCAACGGCTAAGTTTGAAACAAACTTAGGGCATAAAATCGAACTTATTAACGACAAGAAAGTATGCACAGAAAAGTTGCAACCAAGTTTAATCATCTCGTGAGAAATAATACAAAGTAGAAGTGAGATTTCGCGACGCCATTGACCTATAAAGAATAAAAACTGCGATTGAGTAACAGTTTCATTAGTACTGGGTCGATATAATAGGTCATTATCACAAAGTTGAACAGTCAGCTCAGCCAACTTTCTTAACTGTGATAAAAATTAGATCTAATAAAAATTAGGTTTGATTTAGGAAGAAGTTTTTGGACTAGAGCACTTTCATTAAAATAGTCATGTCTGAGAAGATATATGTTTTAATCGAAAATATTATCTTATATAATTATTTATTATTTGTATAATAATATTTGTATATGACAATTTTATTATTAGTTACATATTTAATTTTAAATATATTTCTCCGTGTATTAATTTAACGGCACCAGCTGTGTAAGACGTAATTTTAATTATTATACTGGCCATCATTATAAATGACAGACAGTATTTCGGAGGTTCGAGCTTTATTATAATAATATTACAACGACACCTGACGTAGTAGATCCTGATGGTTTTGCAGAGTTGATGTGTATTCCCATTAAATTGGCTGGTTAATATCATGGAAGCATGTCAGGACATGAGGCCAGCTTATTTCCTTCACAACCAGGCTATTAACCCAGAGACATTTCGCGCGTAACCTTAAATGAATAGCTCCCAACAAAGATGCCTACCGTTTATTAAATGGAATATATATTTTATTTAAATATAGAGAAGAGGAAAGGAGGAGGAAGAGAGAAGTAATTTCTTAAGAGAATATTATTTACGATTACTTAAATGTCGAAAATAATTATAGGGTTGTATATAAGAGTCAAACGAAGTTGACAGTGCCCAAATTATTCATATTGTGGGTTTTTAATTAAACATTATAAGTACAATAAAGGGTACCGTGACAAGCAAACATTTCCGCTCGGCTTTGAACCACCTAGTCTATAAATGTTATTATGTAATAATGAAAATACTAGTTATTATCTATATAAAATATGGTGACAGGAAACTAATGAACGCCCAAAGGAATTGTAGAACGAATAAATCCTTTTTAGTAAGCTCCGTTATCCCTTACAATTCTGTTTACGTTTTCCGTACTAATATCGACCAGCCGAGGGGCGACTACCCTTCGGCTGAAGTTCAAATAAATGCTAACCGCATTATATCCGTCATGTACCATTTTCGTCGCGTAAGTGAAATTGCGTGGGCTCCGGTAATATTACTTCGATGCATTAGTTTGCACCGGCACAATAAGAAATTGCTAATCAATTTGATGGGTCGTCGTATGTCATTTGTCATTTATATCGAATTACGGGGCCGATACTACAACGGGGGAGGCGATAAAAAATTATATTTCGCGTGTATACAGCCCCGTGAGATCCAGAAATCAAATTTTGCACGCTCACGTTTTACGCGATATCATTTTACAACAGATCCATTTGGTTTTTTTAAAAGCTGATCCAATCAGTATGTAATTCGCCGGGTCGCAAAGGGATGCTGTGCCTCTTCTTATCTCTGATCCCAGCTTCTTCCCAGATCATAGACTAAAGCCATTAACACTTAGCGAGGCGATCCTGCTTTGCATGAAATCGAGACGAGCGTACACGTCAGGGAAGAGAGATGTCGCGCCGCCGGCGCGAACGGCGAGACGCGTAAGATCGATAACGCTCGCGTCGATTTTATAATTCATGAATTCATAATTCAAGCACACCGCTTCTCCCGCATCGCTCTGAAATGGCATCTACGTATAGGTGCTTCTTGATCGACGAACCGTCGTAACGCTCGAGGACCTTAAAGCTTTTATTACTTACAAACGGCAGTAATTCACTACGACTGTCAGTACTTAACGGCATCTCTGCCGATGGCTGCAACGGCAGCTGTGTCGATACTGAGCGCCCGCACCCACCGCACTTCATTTTATTAGATTATTAATTAACAGTTTCATTTACGTGTCGGTCTGACGATCGCCTGTAAGTCGTTTGTAACTTTAACCGTTAAAAGTAATAGGGGTCGATGGGAAGTTTGCAACGATTATATATAAATGATGATAATTGCTTCGCTTGTGAAATTCGATCGGCTTTAGCAAGGTATATGTATATGGTGAGCAATAATATTGAAATTTAATAGCGAGTAATGGAACGCACTTTAATGATGCAACATAATGAGGATTGTTCTTAAACAACGATTCCAGGGCGCGATGAGCGAACAGTTCAAAATTACGATATTAAGATACGCATTAGCCGAAGATGTCGTTAAAGTTTTCGATGTACGGAACGCCGCAATTTCGGAAAGCACCTTAAAATTTTTATTGGTTACAAACAAGAGTCATAATTCCTTTTAGAGCCGTCGATGTTTGCGATCTATTTGCCCATGGGAAATAGTCTCGGGGGCGTTAAATCCACCGCATTTAGATATTCCCACGATTCATTCGCGTCTTCCCATAAAGTTCGATGGTCCGTGAAGCCTAGCAACCCTCCTTAACTGGTTCCACTCTTTGTCTTTATCTTCGACGAGGCGAGCATAATGCGGAAAGTCTCCGTCGTCGTCTGATCTCGGAAGAAACGGTACGATAATTATCTTGTTTCTCTCTGATTTTGTTCGGTTAATCCGTATGCTACAAGAAAATTGCATCAACGATGAGAAACAGTGTCGCCTAGAGATACACATTATTTGCTATTTGCTTCGTGAACTTATATGTTACGCTGCTATATACTTATATGTTTATGTAATATTTACCTTCATTTATATGTTATGTCGAATGGGATTTAAAACGGTAACTTTTAACAAAGTATAAGGTCGCAAAGAGACTCAGCTGTCCTCTTCCCTGCATTTTCCATGCATCGTGAGGTAAGTTCTCATCGATCTGCGAAAAGACATTTCGCGCGACGTCTTGGGACAGTGACGCGTTCGCTCAAGAGTGAAAAGAGCGAACACGTATCGCGGCCTGTCACATGACAGAGTCCGGTGCACCAGCAGCTGGAGGTGACAACTTATTTCCTTCGCGCCTTACCCGCTGTTCCAGCGGTCGCCCTTTGTTCGATGAATAATATATGGCGATGGCTGTCTGCATTGTTTTGCGTATACTCAGAGGCGCGCGCGCACGTATGCACCCTGGGCACCGGATGCTGCGCGTGCCCCCTCCGACGTCTACGCGATTTCCCGCTACGTGTCCGCGTACATAACGACGTATCCGGCCTGCGCGAAAGGAACTTTGGCAAGTCTCGACGCTGACGATATCAAAAGCACCGACAGCCAACAGGCAGACGCGCTTCGCAGAAAATTTCGTGCGAAATTTTCGTCGTAACCTTGCGTTACGTGACGGACATACATTGGAATACGGACACGATACCTGGTGTTCTTTTCTGGGCGCCGTAAGGCTGAGTGTATGTTGCACGTTGTATTCTATGCGAAATATGATAATGAAGTAAAGTTTATCGATGTATACACAGAATAAATTAAAATACGCTTGTGACCAAACTCTCGAATTTTATGCACTTATTTCTACATTAAACCAAATAGAAAGTTATTTTTATTGAATTGATGGTAGTTTTATAGCAAAGAAAGAAAAGGAAATATACATGCGTGAAAAAAATATTTCAAAAAATATCCCCGAAAAATAACGGTTCATTTTTCTAAACGATTTTCCGAAACGATTTTCTAACCATAAGAGTTATATTTTTCGACTTATTTCGTGTACGGCGACAGGTCTTCGTATATCTTCGTTAGTTTACACCGATGCTACGTGACGCGACTTCTCGAATTATCCGAAACACAGAGTTGAATTCGGTACCTTACCTTCGATATCGGCAACGTTGAATTTTACAACGGCAGCCTCGGATAAACCGAGATAAACTTCGCGCTATTTCTCTTCTCGCCCTTCCCCGCTAGATTGCTTCCATCCCTCCTCTTCCATTGGAATCTAAAGAATTCATAAGATCCACAGAGGCATCCCTTTCGTGGTAAACAATTGTAAAACACGATCCACGTTTCTCTTTATTTTTAGTTTAAGGAATACCTCGATTCAGTTCGCGGAGGAAGAGTCGAAACGTTCTTGCGAAATTAAAAATATTTTCTCGTATATTGTAAAAACAAACTCACGCACCTTTGTAGCCTCTTTATTGAGTAAGAAGTTTGAATAAAATTATCATCTCGTGTTTGAAATTATGGGCACAAATTATCAAAGTCTAGTAAGATTCGTGTTTGCAAACAATAAACAAATGACTGCTGAAAAGTCAATGATTGAAATAATAATGACTGCCAAATAATAATAATTTTACAAATTGCATTCATACATAAATAACTTTTTATAAATTAAATCGAGATAAAGCGAGCTTGTAAAATTCTGCTATCAGTTCAATATATCAGGTAGACATATTTTTTAAAACCACTTTATTTTTTTAGCGTTTGTTTTGACGTCTGTCCCGTTTTTAATTATTTTATATTTCCGGGCAATACGTCAAACTAATACAGCAGAGATTCTATCATATTAAAAAAATGTTTTATTAAATTACAGTGATATCGTTGATGAAAAATTTGTGCGATTGTGTAAATTAAAATTATATTTATATTTCCATGGTGTAAAATAATTACAGTGTTAAAAATTTGTTATTAAAAATATTTTTAAAACTTCTATAAAATTCCTTGTTAATAAATCAATTGTTTCCCTCTACAATGATAATATCATATTATGGGACAATCGCATATTAACAATTAATGATAGCAAAATAAATATTGGTTACAGAATTAACTGAATATCCAATGTTATATTGATAATAAACTGTTGAAAGGAAGGATATAATACTATCGAGAGCGGATAATCAAATGGCTGCTCATTACTGCGGTAGAAACGCAATTGATCAATTATAGTCGAGCATACGCAACAAAGTATTCACAGACAGATGCGACATAGTCATTGCGGTCATTGTACAAATGTTTCTCTCTGCACTGTTGCACTTGGTAATTATCTCTATTAATAAAACTTTGCAACAATCAAGTAATATAATTTAACTTGATGCTCAATACCATTTCATCACGTAAGAGAGATGTATGTATATAATAAGTCTAATTAAATAAGAGAAATCCTATATATCGGTCAGAGTAAATCTTAGTGCTTAAATATTATTGTGTGAATTTATATGTATACATCTGATTCTCCCCAAACCGAAAACTTTTTCGATTTTGAAACGCAATCATGAACAGAACCAGAGAGATGTTAAATCTCATTAACATCAGATTATTAACATTTTGCTCACTTAAATCAGATATATATACACAAATTCATACAGAAATATTTAAGCACTAAAATCTGCTTTGACTGAATATAGGATTCCTTTAATTAGATTTATTCTCATCGCTCCAAATTCGTATTATAATAATATAATAAAGTTACCACACACAAGAAATGACGTAAGTATTGCATTTATTGTATTATTTCCAATAAATACTTTTCGATTGTCTAGCTTTTCTTTCCTTTGATTGAAGAACCGTCTAAATTTTTCACGCAATCTTTACATAAGCCGGATGCACACGAATACGTAACAGAAACAATGAAGAGACAAAAAGCTAGTGCCTCTAAGTATGCGTAATAAAATGAACGTTCATTATCACAGTGGGGGTCCAAATTGATCAATTATGTAATCGAGCCTAGAGCAAAGTGCCTGCAATTGGATGCTTGCAGTTGTTGCGTAAAAGTGCATCACTGAAACACGATTGCGCATTTATACGACACTTCAGACTTCGTCATCCGGTCGTCGGGATGAAGAGCGGGCACGATCCCACGCAAGCCATCATGTGCGATCGGCGATTAAAAGGATCGTCATCGTCGACCCTTGTCTGCCCGACCGTAATTCAGCTGGCCAATTCGATCGCGACGTCGCGACGTCATTTTCGAGTACAAGCCGTCCCGGCACAACTCGCGAAGTGGTTTGGAGAGGATTAGCCCGTCGGTTCGATTTCATCGGATCTCCTCGTGGCTGAGCCCTAGATGTCATCGCCAGGAAGGTTGGGACATCGAAGATCGGGCGGGACGATGAAGGGATGTCGCGGGGATCTCTTGTTTGTGCCATATCCACTCGCGCTTTATGTCTATGAGAGTGCATTCGTGTCATATACATTTCACTAGCATCTTCGAGACGAACTGAAAGTTTATTACGGTTCTCCTTGCGTATAGCTATAAGATTGATATATTCGTTAAAGAGGTTCAAGCTGGTGTATCATACGCCGTCGCTTGTACATACAAAATACAAAATGAATATGAGACCAGAGATTAATATACCAGTATACGATTGGAAAAATACACATAATGATAAATATATGATGAAATATAGATAAGGAGAAATTTGCGAATTTCCTCAAGAATTAAATGCAAAAGTCAGTTTATTCTTACAAAGAATTAGAAATATATTCAATAGAATTAAAATAGTAATAGTAAGTTAATAATAAATTGAGTTAAAATAGTAAATTAATCTTCAGGAAGGTTCCTAACTACGCAAAATGATTTACATCATAAATTCTGTACAGTTACATTCAATCTTTCTGTTAGTTCTTAAATGTGATTTGCAAAACGGTTGACAATATCGCAATATGAAATTCTCGTCATGCGTATTTCACCAGCTCTATTCTCCCCACTTTATTCAGGCTTCGTCGAATAAGACGCGCGGGGGATCAACGCGCGCTTGTAGGTTCAACTTCACCCGAGAATAAATCGTCTGCGGGCGGCTGCACGCTGTCTTCCCAATTATAAAAGCTATTATGAATTTGCCGGGCAATTTGGCGGCTTTGAAAACGTGCCGCGCGTACGCGATATACCTTGGCAGTGGAATATCGTGATACCGGGGCTTACGCGGCTTGCGAGTGGTGACTTCCTTCTAGCAATTTTGCGAAGCGGACAAAAATAAAGACGCGAGCGAGAGCTTGCGCGAACGCGAGACATTAACGATCCATTGAGGGCGACAACAACGAGTTCCAACGCATCCTGCTCCAAAGACGAGAATATTTTTCTTTGGACTCGCCTATTTGACACCCGATACCTCTTGACACGCCGCGTAAAGAATTGCTGGCGCCTCCGCTCGGGCACCGTCTGCTTCGAATTGTCGTCCATTTTTCTCAACGAGCCTTCTGAAGGACTAAGATTGCGCACCTGCTAAACGCAAACATCCAATGTTTCCCCGTAGATACTTGCGACGAAGATAGTGCCGCTTTTTACCTTCTTTGTTCGATAATCCTAACATACTAATATACGTATAATAGCGTAGATATTTTTCATTTAGTAACACAAGTTGATACAAGTGTTCTGTCTTTGTTATTCTCTGAGTGTCAAGAAAGATAGAACGATGTTTGTCGACTTGTGTCATTAAATAGAAAGTATCTCGTGCTAACATGCCCACTTGCTAAAAATGCAGGCTAGACTAATAATTATATATGTATTTATGATATGCTAAAGAAAAAGAACTACATTTGATACATTTTGATTTGAGGTGCAAATCGATTATGTTTGCAATTTGTGACTATGTGATTATAGTTTTCTGATATATTAGAAAACAAGTTTATGATATTATTTGCATAATTGTTAGGCAGATAGGCCAAGATTTATTCCCACAAATTTTACGCGATCTAGATTTTAATACTCGGATAAAACGGCGGCAGATTAAGGGATCGTGCGGCTCCGAGTTGGCGATTAATGTCTTTAAAGCTCACACGATGTGAGGCTAAGCCTCTTAATCCTCTACCCTTTCATGTTACGAGGCGTAATTGATACTTCCCTTTTTTTACGTTCCCATTGTAAGCACTTGGTCATTTATCCGTTTAATTGCTCGCGAAGCAGCTTCGGTCTGTATTCTAATCGTTCTGACCCCGGCAGCGTCGTCCGATCGATAAAATGTGGTGTACGAAATTGACCTCAGAGCATGGTTGCGTAGTAAAGCTTATCCCTCGTCATAATTCAGAGTCCTAGGCGAATTTCAGGTACCGTGGCACAAATTGTGTTCACGTCGTACATTATGCGTCGAACCCCGTGATTTCGTAGTTCCATGTACGTCCCTCACGCATCCACACGCACAGAATTCCAGGAGCACGCGATTGTTGAACCCCACGCTCGGCATCCGGTCGGTAAAGTTCCGCCGTGGCCGACGTCAGGGATGGATTTACTTCGACACAGCTACCTACTAGCCTGCGGCTACAACAAACCGCTGGTTTATCGTGGCGACAACCGCCAGAATATATCGTCATGCTTGAACCCGTCACCAAAATTTCTCTCCTAATCGCGATGCGTGATCACAAACAATTATCACGGCTTTCAGAGGCAGCGGAGGTAGTTATGAAAGTCGCGGTTGATACAATTGCTTTCCGAGTTATGAGATGCAGTGAATTTGACAATTGTCGTATCGGACATTCCGAATACTGAACAAAAATTCGCTCGCACGATTATCACCGCGTTTAATTTTGTACTGAAATTGTATTTGGAATGATGAAGATAATGGACGTTTTTCAGCAAGGACACAGTATAATACAGTAAATCATTACGTCCTTGTTCACTTGTATCCTTGCTGCAAAACGTCCAGCATCAGATCCTTTCCAGATTGTCGTCTACAGCCTGCAAATTTTATTATGTACGAACGAAGTAGTAAACCATCGCTTACTGATGTTCTTTTTGGCGAATGATAAGTATGCGCGTCCCTGCGCACAAAGGTGCTCGTACTTCGTCAACTTCGTAAGTGGTAGGTGAACACCTAATCGAGGCCCAAATTAGGGCGGACGATAACCGCGGCGCCAGTGCAAAACACGATGGGACACAAAGGAACTCCTCTGTGCGTACCATCCCTTGCGTAAGATTTGATCGTAATTTCGAATGTAACGCAACAGTATTTTCGAGGATAAAACTGTATTTGCCGTTGCAATACTTACACGGTAACGCTTTGATGGATGAGAAACAGTAATCAGCGGTTACAAGGGCTTTTTCAGGAAGCGCATTAGCGAACCCTTCCTTTTTCCTTGCTCACGTAAAGGTCTCGATTGTATTTGTTCTTCCCATAATAACAGCTAACTTTTTCAAAAAATCATTCGTTTACCTATTTTAAATGTGCTAGAATTTCTTGAAGTATTGCCATATTAATTTAGAACATAAAAAGTTAAATGTTTGTGGTATAATAAAAAACAAAAAAAAAACAAAAAATGAACCAAAGACACATTTTTATCAAAGGCAAATTTTATGAAATGTGTAATTAATGTAAAGCATGCTTAACATTTTAAAAGTACTTACATTTATTAACTGCAATTTCGATGATCTTATTATAATTTATATATTATTATTTATGTATGTATTACTTTATTAAAGTATAAATAAAAAATGTATATTCTCTCTGATTATATCTTTTATGGAGAAGATAGATATATTTGTGAAACACGTTTCTTTAAAAGAATCAATGAGAATAAGATAAACGCTAAGGTATTGCAATCTTGTGAAATAGTATTATAGACGAAGAAATACATTGGTAAAATGGTGCTTTTATGCATCTACGTTTTAAGAGATACTGGCTAGACAAAATACGAACTTACTGAAAGAAGAATGTATATACAAAGAGAAAGAGTAAGGAGGGGAAAGAGGCACGAGTTTCTTTCTCGGCTTTACATTACGTTTTCTCGAAAGAAAATGGTTGAACGGATGAGGAAGGGTCTAGAGAGAGAGAGAGAGAGAGAGCGAGTTGGAAGACTTGGAGGATGAAGCGTAAAGCAGCGTGTCGAGGGCAAATTAAAGAGGAACTTGCGAAAAAAGAGAACGGGGGGGTGAAATGGAAGGGAACGCACAGAGTGCCGCTTTCACCCTCGAGTCATTAAAAACGCGGTCGTCGTTCTAGCCATTAGAATGACAAATGACGTCGTTGACGGTGCCAAATTAGTACGATGAAAGGACGACAGACACTGCGAAAGCCCAGCGTGATGTGACCTGTACGCGTGGGTACGTTAGGCAGAGAGTTTGTAACACTTCTAATATAAAAGTTTTTATCATGTATATTTGTGTGTACCAATTACTAAAACAATAATGGTTATTGCCTTTGAAAATGAATTCAATTTAAAAATCGAAATTAATTGATATTAATATTGAAATTACGTAAAAATATGTTAATTTAATTAAAACACTAAAAAGAAAAAACGAAAAGCTAAACTTCTCACACGATGGTCAAAACTAAATTGTCTACAATTTATTTATTATAATATTCGTAAAAATTTGTAATATAGTCCGTAAACTTCTTACACGAGTTATTGCATAACTATGTTGTGATCCAAACTAAATTAAAAATCTACAATTTGTTTATCTAATACCTATACAAATTTTTAATCTAGTCCATACTTCAATAATTTGAAATATGTTGGTTATAAATCTGAATTTTCATAACGCTAGATAGAAGTATAAATCACTTTACAGAATAGCTAATAAACAGATTCCCAGTTGACTTTAAGTATGCAATACCTCGTACCTTCAAATGTAGGTATATTCATTTATTAAGATTAAAGAATATTTATGGAATCTCCGGAGATTTCCAATTAAACGAACTGTTGGATTATTTTGCAATTACCTAGATAATTGATCCTCAATATCTGCTGCAGTCTGAGATTTTTTTTATTGTATTTACTTATACGCGATAACGCAATTATTGAAACTGACTAAAATAATTATTCTCTCGTGTAATCAAGGCTGACACACGATATTGATATACAGCAGTTTTTCAGAAAGGTATTGGATAAGATTATAGAAACTATATTTTTCCTTAGATTAGTAAGAAATCCCGATAAAATAAAAGGATAAGATGATTTTTCCAAGGTTATAAAAAAAAATCTCGTAAAGTCATATTCGCTTCGCTAAAAGTTTTATTTCATTCGTCGGCCAATTAACCCGACGAATCTGTGTGTATGACTTGGTGTACGCATGCGTGTATGTATTCTTGTTGTTCGTGTACTGTATGCGTTTTTACGTTACACACCTCGTAGTCGCCTACGTCGCAATTAATACAATATAATATGTATAGTTTTGTTTTTATCTATCTCGATAGCATACAAAAGGATACAGGCACACAAATATCAAATATGCATCCGGTACTCGCGTTATGCTATTGATCAATATAATTACACTCACAATGGTACCGCCCCTTCGTACTCGTCGTTTACATTATATAATACAGATATATACAAATGGTCGCTCCCGCGCATCGACGGGCGTATTTATAATACGTTTACACATATGTATGTATAAATTACAGTCGCTATATACATCGAGAGATTATGCGGCGCATTTAATACCTTCGGGGTGGCGGAAAGTTTCCTATTATCGCTCGTGCTAAATCTATTGATAAACCATCATCGTTGTCATTGTCGTCGTCGTATCTGCTCACCGTGCTTTCTTCGACTTTCTACAATACAGTACAGCCAGACGCGAGGTATTTCACGATCGATCTTTTATGTACACGGTGTCCGCTCTAGATAAGTCTAGAAATCATATACGTGGCCGAACTCATCGTGCAGTCGTAATACATAGCAAGAATTATATCTTCATGAGAATTGCGAGATAATAAACAGCTTAAGTCAGTGATCTTATCATATATATTAAAAGTATTTTTAGCATAAATATATATATGAGGAAAAAGATTATATTACCTCAATTTATTTTATGAAATTTGCCGTCTGTTTAATTAAGAAAAATCATGTAAATAAATTTTTGTGCAGTTTCTCTCGGCATGTTTTGTATTAATTGCGATGTACCCGCGAGCATAATGCAGCTCGAAGATCGATCGATCAAACGACCTCTCGAGTTGGTCCATTTCTTTTTTCATGCTTCCTCGTAGAGTCGCATGTATGCGCACGCATTTACGTGTCGTCGTATAAAAGATGGGCCAGTTTCCCCTCTTTCCGTCTGCCGCGCACTCCGTCGGACCCCGTGTCGTCGGTTCAACCGGAGCTTCTTCCCGCATTTCTCATGTCAGATAGAAAAAGGGCTGCATGCGTGATTTATGCCCGAGACTTTTCCCCGGTCGCACCGGCTGCGCCATGTTCCTGTGCACATTGTACGTACCGATGCAGAACCGATCATGTCGTATCTCGGTTATATCGGCGGGTCGTGCTCATATCGTTGTATCGCCCTCGACATAGCGGCCGGAAGAAAACTTACGATTGGCGTAAAAGTACATACGTATACCGAGGGCAAGGAACCCGTATGGTGCCAAGACAGTGCTATCTCCGTTCCGATACTATGAGAGCGGCGATAAGAATTAGCTGTATAACATGCGCGCGCGATCCTCAAGAACGAATCCCCTTTAAGCCCCCGAGATTATTAACGCTTCTCATTACTGATGAGAATAACTCGAAATTATGACCATGTCCAATTTGACTCCTAGGATGTAGATAATGGCATCCGGTTCTGCTCGAACTAGTTTCTAACGGATCGGCCAACTGGATGCTATTATTTACGTCCTCGAGGGATCTTTATTGTCCGTTGATGCTACTCGAGAGCCCGGATAATCTGCACGCATTGTCTTTAGCAGTCGCTATTCTCACTGTTCGGTTACTTTATATTAGAGAGCAATAAACTATAGAAATTTCTTTTTAGCTTAGAGCAATTTACAGAAGGTGATAAGTTTGGATAAACGTCATGATAATATTAACCCACCATCTGCAATTTAGATCTTTTTTGGCATAAGCGAAATTTTATCTTTAAATTACTCCGAAATGAAGGAGGATAGAGCCCGATTTCTCTTTTTAAAATATCTTGTTAAAAAATTATTTGATATTGAGAGAAAAATGTTGAAGTAAATGTTACTTACGACGTTTCTTCGATATTTATTAGTTATGAAAAAATTTGATTGTGATGACGAAACATACATTTTTGTGAAACATATCTCATTAATTGTAAAAAAATAATATAGACTTTTTTTTGCTAAGCATAAAATTTTATTTCGCTGTATTAAAATAAATATTTATTTCAGTGAAATAAATATATTTCTCATAAATAAATTTTTGAGTATCTTTTTCTTAGTTAAGTGTATAATACAGATTACTCTTTAAATGTATAATAGGGATATTGAAAAGTAGTTGAATTTTTCCATATTTTTTTTGAAAGCCTAGAATAATATAAAAACTTAGGCTGGACGGAGGAAATAAAAATATGATTGCAGTTGGATGGTTAAGTCAAAAGTAACAATACCATATAAAAGTATAAAAATGTTAATGAGAATTTTTGAAAAAATGGCGAGAAAATTACAGATGATACCAGAGAACGGTCACACATCGTAATAGAGGATATTAACTGGCACTGTCGGCAGTTTGTGCGGTTTCATACAAGTATAAAAGAGATATAAAATATCCCCTACGAAGTACGCCGTGAGCAGATACGAAAGTGTCTTCCTTCGTCATCTTTATCGTTTCCTTCGTCGGGGAGAGGATCTCCCTTAACTCGCGCAACTTCTTTTTACACAAACTAACTTTCCGCTATCTCGCTGTCTTTCTCTCGTTCTTACCGATTACTGATCTAGCTCGCTCGTGACGTGCGTCACGTGGAGCGCGCACGTGCACGTTCATGTTCGCTTGAGACAAAATTGACGATTATTGCCAGGAGCGGACTGTCAGCGGCTGGAAGTACGAGAGAGGGTTCAAGGTACTCGAATTTTCCGTGTCGTGGTAACGATAGCTCGGCGAATCGATCACGGTGATCGCTGAGCGAGAAAATTATCGAGAACCGTCGACGAAGAGAAAACTCGGCGAGCACGATCGCGTCGGTCTCGGCCTTAAAAGCGGCGAAATCGAAGATCGAGCTCCCGTGGACCTTGAAGGCGACGCGGATCATTTTGTCCGTCGTCGCTCTGTTACGATAACGATAACCGCTTGTACGTGATATCTCCCGCTCCTAAAAGACGACGATTATTATTGCGACGAAATTATTTGCTTGGTGCCCCCCCAACTTAAGGCGCTTGAAGAAAGTGTGTGTATATGTACGAGGTCCCTAACGGTTAATATTTACACTCGAGAAGCGTTCGAAGCTGTCACTGTTAGTTTTCTCTTTAAATTTCCTAACATCCTACGTGGCGACGATATCGATTAAACACTAAATATACATAGCAATGTTCCAATCGTTGTAGACGCTACGCGCCGCTCTTGCCGCGAAAGGGCGCGACCTGCGCGGGGAACGCTCGATTAAATTTCTCCTCGACGAGCCAAACTGTCTCACGCTTAATTGATAAACCGATACGTGCGCGAATATCACTCGATTGTTCGAATAAAAATAGCGGAATGTCAATTAGTATCGCGTTCGGTCTCAGGACATACGATTGCAAGAGCGTGACTCGAAATGATGCCGGAGACCGATTCGATGAAATGAGAGAAAAATTGAGCTTAATAGATTACGATCGGTAATCAAAGAAGTGCAGCGGTCAATGGACGATCAAATAATCGTACGGGAGAACTATTTGAACGACTCGCGGTAAAAGCGCCGAACGAGCCTTAAATTTCATGCCACGTTCCACGTCAGATATTTAAACCGGTAATAAATTTCGCGCCGCGCACACAGGTGCACACAGCCATTCGTCTACCTAGGAGAGAGAAAGAGAGTCGGTGCACTTTACGGCTGCTCTTTCAGGGTGAAATTCAAGAGAGAGCTCCACCGCGCAAGGCACGCTTAAGCATATAACGTGCCTATATATATGTTACTCGCGAGAGCCGGGCTCTTTTTCATTATATATCACAATATGGTCGAGGGTCTTTCTCATCCTTGCGCACCCGATATCCCGAATCTCTCTACGTTTTTTTTCTCTTTTGTTCAATTACGTACACATGTAGTTATTGTTGTCTCATCCCTGTATTGTCGGTTCCTTAACGCTGGTAATTCTCGATTCTCCTCGTTGCATGAAGGCGATGTCGGTAGAGATAGAGAAATAAAGTTAATTGGACTTATATAATCTATTATATGCTTAAAATTCGTCGTCATACGATAATACGTATTTTACCTTTTTTGTATATATATATATATCTATATATATTTTTATTTTTTCGTATGTATATATATGTATATATAAATTAAAAATCCGTCACGGGACAATAAATAATATGACGTACGCGTGCATGGCGCAAGTCGGATTACTGAATTATTTATATGACATCAGTCTTGTGTGAGGCGGGATCGAAGCTCGCTATCGTTCGTCTTTTTTAAATATCGTTACGTCGATCTCATCGCGGCTTTTTCATCCCGATGTCAAGCATCGCGTCGCCTGGCGTTCGTTCATGCGCGCGAATAATTGAAACGCTCGCTTATTCCATCAAGCCGGTAATTAATTATCTCTTCGACCCGACGTGACGATCGCGCCATCGGATAAATATCTCATCCGCTCCGGTCGTTTTTTCTTCCCCTGGTTGCCACGCGTTCCTCTTGGATCGATAGCGAGCTCGATCTTGTTGCACATGCGCGCCGAACAGACCAAATCATTAACGCGACTCTTCCTTGGAAATTCGTCCGCACACGTTGACATGTGTATATTCTTCGTAACGGTTACACATCGTTTGCCTGATGCTATTCAAAGAGATTGACAGGCAGAAGTGGCATTTCGCAACGTCACAAGTTACATCTCGTTCACGAAATTCCACTTCGAGTATACGAAAAGATTTGGCAGTGTGAGACGCTGAAACGCGATGGATGCTGAGACTTGACTCTCAATAAATCTGAAAACCATGGACGTTTGTAAACATCGAAATACTGCACTCTAAAAAAATTCCAGTATGGGTTCAACCATGTGGTATCTATATAAATCTTATCGTGTTGGTGTTAATATTAACCCCTGATGTTCCAACACTATCATGATGTGGATTTAAAATCCATGATGTTAAATCTACATCATGTGGTGTTATACAGGTATACACATATTATATTAACATCAGGGGTTATTACATAATATTAAAGTGAGAATTATATAAATACTGCATGACATTAAATCCACATCGATATTTTTTAGAGTGTGTGATTTTTTACAGATTTTTGTGCAGATCTTGCGGGCGAATCTCGGGAAGAGTCGTTTGCACGAGGTCACTTTACCATTAAAAAACTGATATGCCAATTTAATACAACTTCGATTACGAGATTATACTTATCCGTAGGAATCGTGTAGGTCGAATCTCTTTAAAAGAGATTGCTCGAGATTGCGCCTACAATTAATATGTTCGAAAATTCGTAATTCGTCGATGGCAGTGCTCGTCGAGAAGAAGGTCTGTTTCGCGACGGACGCGACTGCGCTGCGATCGCGTCGTTTATTTTTTTTTCTCGCGATGCGCTAAACTCGAGGGAAAAAATATCGTCGTTGTAACAAGCAGGATTACGACCCCTTTCGCCGCGCGGTCGCTCACAGCGTTTACTTCGAAATATACAACGTGTTACTTTTGCCACCAGCCTTTACCTTGGGATTAACAACGGGCGTGTTCTCGCAGCATTCTCACGGCACTGGAGCTATTTTACTCTGCTCCATGCTTACGTTCCTTCCCTCCGACGTGTATAAATATTGTAAAACACGCGTACGGAATAAAGCGTGTGGAATGGATTTGTAAAATTCAGGACCACGTATATATACGTGTGAATAATTTAATTCTATAAGCATTCTCTTGCAAAGAGAAGAGATTCGTTATATAAGACGACAGTTTAATTTGATCACGAAGTTGATAATAGCATACTCATGAATAGTTATTGGACAAAAGCACGATAAAACGAGAAACTGGATCAATGAAAAGTGTATCTTTTTCTGGCGCGAAGAAAAGAAAAAATATTATTATTTAAATATAAATTTCGAATTAGTGTAATGTTACCAATATTAAAGAATTATTGTTGGAACATGAAATAGAACAGAGTTCTGGAAGGTGAACCAGTGCCGGAGGGTTTATTCGATCACGCGATCTCGTTGCTTGAAGAAACGAAGAATCCATCATACCTTCGATCCTTTCGCTTTCCATGAATATCCTGCAGGCTGCGAGAAGTCCTTACGCGTATCTGTGCAAGGAGTGCTCGCGGCGCTTGCTACTTCTGCGCTCACGCTCGCAAACTGGTTCCGGACTCGGTGGATTCGAGTACGTCAAGTTGTTAGAACCTCGAAGAGGTGGTGCACTCATCGGGGGCGGAGGCGGCGGAAAAAAGCTCTGCAAGCACGCCTAATGCATCGGAAAAGCATATAAAACGTTGACGCTTTCGTGTGTCCAGCAAACACGGTTCATAAAAAATACTTTCGTTTCAAAAATAATTAAGAAAACAAGAGTTTCTAATTGTGTGTGTGTGTGTGTGTGTGTGCTAATATTTATTGTAATTGATTATTTTGTAAGTAATTATAAAGGATATCGGTAATGTCTTTTTCATTTTTACGAGACACTCGAGTTATATAAAATTAAATGTGAAAAATTCGTAATTTCATCAACTGAAGAGACTTTAACTCTTAATGCGACAAATTTATATTATGCTTTTACATCTCACCTTTGCGCTACCCCTGGAGGACGATTTCGAGAATACGCTATCCTGATCGCTGCTTACACTAGGCACGGGCATTGGTACTGCATAATCATACGTGGCATCTGTGCAGCAAAAAATATTTTTTTTCACTGCCCTGTGATTAAAACGCCCTTTTATCAGACGAAATATTTATTATTACATGTTTGCTAAATTTGATGATTGAAACTCATACTGAATTTGTAGTAGACGTACGTGGTACAAAGGGTTATTAAATAACGCGCGGTATAATTGAACTATTTCGTCTATCTCATATTTGTACTCTGAAGCACTTCATGCTGAAGAAGTTCAAGGAACTCAACTCACCAGACTGTTCGACGTTGTCATGGAGGTCCTTGTTGTCTACAACAACCGTGCTGTATCCGTAGTACGCCGCATGAGGAGATTCTCGATACTTGTTCTCATGGAAGGGTTCCTGGTACTCGTCAAGCCTGACATCGCCCAAAAGACGATCATTGAGATCTCGCGGTAGGGTCGTGAGCTTCGTACCGGCGTACCGGTCGTCGAGTTCCTCGACCCGATAGGTCATCAAGGAAGGATCCTTCTCCGTAGTGCCGTACGCGGATTCTGGCGACAGATGCTGATGATTGCCCGTCGGAATCGCGCTCTTGGCGCCCAGAGGACTGGCAAAGTTCTTACGCTGTCTGTGACGCGTGACTATTAGGAATATGGCGACCGCCAGCAGCAGAATTACGACGGTCAAGACGCCAATGATCACAGCCATGTAAGTCGGATCGTCCTGCTTAGCTACCGGAACTTCGGCTTGCAACGGATTGTCGCGAGTCAAAGTTCTATCCCGCAATCGTGGAGCTTCGGTCGTGGGCGGCATTTCTGGAGTAAAGTTACCATGAGCAATGTCTGCAACACGGTAGAAACACGTGCTGCTGAATACGGCATTTTCTGCTGCTAACTTTGATGACGTTTATTAATTGAAAATGTAAAGCAGTAACACAGATACGTTGGCAATAACATGATAAATCTCATAGATCATTCCCACACACATTTTTTAAATTAACTATAATATAATAGTATTAATATTTTTAATATATTGTCTCGGTATATATTTAAAATATTTTCTTATTAGATTCTTTAATTCTGGATTCATTAAGATAATATATATTTCTGTTAATTCTTACATTTTATGCACGAAAAAAGTTTTGAACCTTACGCTCTTCTCAAAGAAATCGCGTCTGGTTATACATACGCAATTCGATAAACGTGTTGTCATGACTTCGAACTTTCTATTCGAACTGCGAAGACAAATAGAAGTGGAAAGTTGAGAAAATTGCAGAAGCCGTGCGTTATACAACTTACCAGAGTCAAAGGTGATTTCGCTGATCATAATCCATCGCAAGGCGAACTTGAATTTCAATTTGACGAACTTGCCGATTCGGTGGTGCAACTTGACTGTGATATTTCTCGGTTGTTCGAAGATTTTGTCCTCCATGTAGGAATACACGATAGGATCACCCGTGTAGTATCTGCCGCCAATGCTGAACATAACGCTAACTTCGGAGAATATCTGAAATACAATAAGCAAAAAAATATAATGCTATCGTATTAATATTCTTATAAGTGATGTACGTTCTGTGATGAGGACATGTATTCCGAACTATCGAGCCTGATTACCGCATGCGATTTGATCGGATAAAGTGCTATGTGTTCAGAGCTAACGTGCGGAATTAATTTGATCGGAAGTATATCCACCCACACATACCACAGGTACTCGATTACGTCCACGTAATCAGTATTGTCACCATTATTATCATCGGTAACAGATAATTAGTTAACAACGCATTGCGAGATGACATCGACGGTTTCGATAATACGGAGTACCATACAAACGTGTTCCAAGCGAGGACGCGTGGAATGCTAATTTTATCCCTCGAAGGCGTAAGACAATTCAGCGAGGAGAATCCAAGTCGAGAACCGTGTGAAACGGACGAAACGACAGAGGGAGTGAGCGAGTGAGTGTGTGTGTTGTGTGTGTGAGAGAGAGAGGGGGAGGAGAGAGAGAGAGAGAGAGAGAGAGAGAGAGAGCTAAGACAACGTAGGAGTTAGGGACGAAGATTACAAAGCCGAGATTATCTAACTCCCTTAGACCCAAAGACGGGGGATGTATGGATTTTCGACGTTCTGAAGCCTACCGCCCGCGGATGCGCCGGGAGAATGAGGAAGTCGACATAGAGGAAGTGGCAGCCGCGAAGCCATGGAGAGAAAGACGAGTTGGTGGGATGGGTGGGTAGTAGCTGGCGATGCTTTGAAGCGCTGTCTTTCGGGAGACGTGTCCTATCCGCGCGAGCGCGCGCTTGTTAATAGGAGAGGTCGTTTAGGGGTAGCTTCTGCCACTCTGCAGCTCCATTCGCCGAACTGCCGACTTGCTAGACTGTCGGTATTGTATTTGAATACGTGGCGTATCTGCTCTCTCGGTCGTTGCTTGCTACCATTGTATTTACGAAATAGAGAGAGAGAGAGAGAGAGAACGGGAAGGAAGAGGAAAAAGAACGTCACATCCTGCTCTCTTCTCGATATTCATCTCTGTCAGATCTTCATCTTCTTCCGTCTCTATTCCGCGAACCCCTCATTGGTCTCCTTCACGAATCGCCGTTGTAGCTATAGTCTCAGCCTTGACTGCCTCTCGTCTGCCGCATAGTACTCCAACTCGCTTGATCGCGGACGCACAATCGAGCTCGAGCCGGGTAATGAGGCGCTCCATTCAGATAAATCTTGATACCGGTAAGAGAGTGTTTCGTGGCCTATTATATAGGAATTCTCGCGCGGAATGATAATGGGGCGCAAAATTTTCGTGGTTAACCAGCGCACGTGTTAAATTTCGGAACTCAATTTCTTGATGCGCAACGAGAATTATGTAAGTGTTAACAGCACGTGTATTAACTAACTTTACCTGTATGAGCTTTTACCATAACAGGCTTTCAGAACGCGATTTAATCTAATTATGAAAATTTGCAGTTATATTTCCCATGATGAAAATGATTTTCAGTGATTCTCTCGACTAGTTAAATCATGTTTTGGTCTAAATAAATTAAAATAATTATAACATATCTCATCGAATTTATGTTGCTTGCTGTACGTCTGATTGACTTAAATAAATTTCAATAACTAGCAAAGATTTGCTTCATCTGTGACGTTCAAAAGATTAATAAATTTTAAACTAGACTTTTTTTCTCACATTTCGCATTACATTCAACATGCAATTAATTTCAATATAATTTAGCCTCGAGTGATAAAATTTACTAATCAAAGTTAAAAATAATATTCCGCCATATCATAAATTATTTTCAATTGGTGTTGTTTAGATTTTATTAGAGACCAGTAATTTTTCTTAAAATTATGTCTCGCTATCTCGAGCGTCTAAGTGCCGAATTATTTTATTAAAATACATCTCACTGCCGTTAGCCAAGTGTTCAGCGAGCCATTATGTAAACACTCAGGCGTAAAGAGACCGTGGGGGCGAAAAATTTTTACGGAAAAACTGACGTCTCCGGCAAAGCTACGGCCACCGTGCCGCCGCTTGAAGCGTAACGCGGATCCAGCAAGCCGCGAGTCGTTTCCTTTTTCTCCTTCCGTCCGTTTCAGCCGAATCCAAGGGCTAACCGTTGTTGCGCCTCGTTACCCATCCTACGTCCGACCTTGACTCCAACGTGAAAACTGGATTTCATGCCGTACACCGTCTCCTCAACCCCATGCATTCTTTCTTTTTTTTTTATTCTCTGAATGTGGATTAAAGGCTGGCGGAGGATCTTCGCGCACATTTTGCCGCGACTGTCCGTCTTTCCTTTTTTACGCCTTTTTCTCCGTCCTTCACCAACCGTCTACTTTATTCAGCAGCCGTTTCGTTCTCACCGGCAAGTCACTGCCGTGAGGCATTCCAATTTCCTCTCTATATCGTACGTATATCCGTTTACAGTTTTTCTCGCTTATTATCGTACAAGTATGGTCTCGCCACGGTTATCTTCTTAACTTACAGTAAAGTATGATAAATGAGCATAAGTAGCTAATGGCAGTGGCAGACACGAATTCCGAAATCAATCATCAATCATAAAACCAGTTTTAGACAAATTTTTCTAGTACTTTAAATCTTATGAATCTTATATGTTAAAAAAATGTATACAAGTGGAGATAATGCCCGTTTCCGCCAATGTAGATTAACTTTTTAATCTCAGTTCAATTTGCTCTTCATCATTTTTTATTTCTTAGAATTAGGAAAAGATAAAGAGTAAGTTGAACGGAGATTAAAATTAATTTGTATTAGTGGAAATGGATATAAGAAAGATATTTCTGGGGAGATATAAATATATGTAGGTACAATGATAACAGTTTAAGAAACATGCAGTTTTATATTATAAATTTATAAAATCTTTAAAAATCTTTTGCTACACAATAAAGTATAAAATGTTGGATAAATCTTACCTGTATGTCTCTGGTGAATTGATTGAGAGTGTAAATGTGAATGGCCGAGAATTCTCTGACGTGGTCGAATTCGAATTTGATCTCGAGCGGATGTCCGGATCTCGTGTCGTTCTTCCAGCCAACCCATCCCTGACTTCTATCGTAGTTGTCATAGTAACCCATCTTAATCTGGTCCGGTCCGGTCTTGCCGTCTGTCAGTTGTCCCAAACCGCGAAGAAGTTGTCCGTCCCAATAACCGTCGTAAGTCGCGTCGAAGAATTCCCAATTGTTGCGCTTGTCACCTTGGGGCATCGAGTAAGAGACGATGCCGTCGTTCCAAGGGCAGCCGTAGAGCTCGACGCGCATGCAAACGGTGCGACGGTGGTAGCTGTAGGGTAGGAAACGAATTTTGCTCGCCCATATTGATGGCTCCAGTTCGTGCTTTGACTCCAGGTAGGTATTCTTATTCCCTGCGATAACCTGAACAAACGAAACGTTGGAAATTAACATCAATATTGTCAAACGTGGTTTTCTAAGAGAATATTTTTCGTTTAATCTGAATTTTTTAGCGTTCTAAAGATCTGATAGTAATATATCAGGTTGCATAACGATGATCGTATTGATTATTGATAAATTCATCATTAGACATGCAAACTTATCATATTCAAACTTCCTACGTAGGCGATATATAATGTAGGTATATATATCAGATTGTGATTGACAGAATGAACTAATATATGATATGTTTAAACGATACTATTCATGCTACGCGCACGTGTCATGTTAACTTATCGATGAATAAACAGACACAAGAGTCTGCGATGTTGGCCCGACGCCTGAGATGAATCAACGTCCGTGTAAAATCTTGACCCTTGCCTCATTTACGGACATTCTCAGGCGGCGAGATAGCGAAATTTTTCGCTAGTGCGCAATATAAATTGCGCCACGCCGCACCGTAGTATTTCTGCGCAGCGTGATTTCAGGCTTGGTGCGCTCTCTCGCATAGAACAAGGCTCGTTCTATTCGATCGGTCGACCGTCGAAACGTATATCGTCGGGGAGGATCGGGAATTTCTCGGACGGCGTCGTCGAGGGAAGAGGCCCTTCGGAACAAAGGACCTCTTATTTTCCACTTATGAGCTCGCCAGCGCCTCTCGACTCGCTCGCACGAGATTCTCACGTATGGTCGGTTACGTGACCATGTAACCATCACCATCGCGATCCCGACAGGTGCAAACACTTCTTTATCTTCTATTTTTATCCTTTCCGCGTTTGTTCCTTCTTTCCGTTATGCTTATGTTCGTCGGGCATTAAATAGTGTTCATGTTGGATCATGGTTCTATTATATATCATGAGTTTCATCAATTTGATACGTTTAAATTCTGCGCATTATGATTAAATTTAATTATGAATATTCATCTATAGTAAATACATCAGGATGGTAAGAAAATATTTGATCTTCCAAAGGATTTGTTTAATCAAATGGTTTAGAAATGTACTAATATATGATATGTAAAAAAAACGCATTTAACGACAACAAAGCTTAAACTACCTAATTTTATTATTTACTTGAAAAGAACAAAAAAATTGTCGAGAATAAAGGGATTTTATTTATCTTTATAAAATTATCTGTTACATATCTTATAGTAGAAAATAAATACGTATAGAAATTTTTTGAATTTCGATTATGTGTTTCTGAAAATAATTTGAATATATATTATCTTCTTAAAGCACGTTGCAATTAATTATAAATGCATTTTTAAGATACATATATTTGACATTGTTTTATGAACATATATAACTCGCGGATTTCGAGAGATCTAATCATTGCAGAAAGGGGGATGAATAAGTAATGAAATGAATTATTCAGTCATTTATCCTTTCGCGGATCCATTACTATTTCGTGGTTTTTTTATTCACTAAAAGTAAACTCACAATTGCGCTATGGGAAACGCGTTTAAAGATGATTCTCGTGACCGCGCGAACCGGCACGTTCCGCGCTGGGTGGCGCGGTAATTGGGACCGGTAGCTGACACCGTTTTATTTGCGCCGCGACGCGGTACCTGATGTTTAGTACATTGAAACGGACGATACCAAGGCGTCGGATGGGCAAATACAATGAACCGACACGTGAGAAATTTTCTGCTAGGCGACGGAACCGCATAGTGGGCGTTTCCGGAGGTTGACAGTTACGTGTATAGTTTTGCCGAGTGTACGTAATAGCATCCTGTTTCTCTCCTCGATGATTGTATCTAGAATTATTTTTACACGTTGGAAAGCGAGAAGAAGTTAAGCTCTGTATTGATGTGTCACGAAATTTACTGTGGAACATCCAATGTATTGGATTGGAACAAAAGTTCGTGGCATTACTTTACTTGTATCATATCTACATGTTTGTAAAACAATTTAGGCAGTTACACGATTTGGTAAAGCAAAGTTTCGATTTTTAAAATCTATTTTTTGAATTGTGGTACGATGATTTTTAACTGATGAGTTTTGAGCAATTAAAGTCACGATGCTCCTTTTATTTAATTTGAGATAATTTAGTAACAAAATATTTTAGGAACATTAAAATGGGAAAATTTTAAGCTTTCATATTAGGAAATCGAAAATTTTCACAATTACTTTTTGGGGCACTTGACAAGCTCACAAAGTGAGAAAACATTTCCTATTTTGTTCAGTTGATTATAGTTTGTTGTATATAAAAATTATCAGACTCATAGAAACTCAAAAGACATAATGATCTTTAAAAAGTAGAGAGCTCAAGTTTTAAAATCCTTTTTCTAAATTTAAATTTCATTCATTTTTAACGAAGTTACAGTTGCTTAAATTTTGAAGTTCGCATAGCGCTACAAATTTTTAATCCAACCCAATACATGGAATATTAAATATTTAAAAAATCATATAGGAAAACACGATAAGATTTTAGCATATATGAATACGTAGAATATTTTAGGCTTTAAATATTTATGTAAATATTACAATATGCATTATAATTAGTAATTTTTTTTGCAAAGAATCCCTATCAAAATGTCCTAACTTGGCTGTTGAAAAGTACATTGAATATTTCGTATACTGCGATTTATATCGTACGTTTTTATTTTATAACCCAGATTTCGTTATATTTGTGGTACAACGCGATGCAACCAGCTATCGGATTTTTTTTATGAAGATGACTCACATTTCGGCGGCCGGTTTCGCGTGCGGTCCCCGATGCCCAGTTCCCAATGCGGCGGCGAATCTTAATTCCTGAAAGACCCGAGCGAGACAAAATTACGACGGCATTTACAAGCCGTTGAGACGTGCGCCGGGAAAAATAAGTAATCTTGATATTTATCTTTTACGCCCACGCAGACCGGCCTGAGCAGCACTCGCCGGTCTGCTTTGTCGTGAAAGACTTTTCTCAAGCACGCTGCGCCGAGGCGAACGATCGTCTCTCAAATTATTCTTCGACCGTCGCGTCGCCGCGATTTCTCGTCATTTTTCGTGGCAGGCGAATTCCAACGAACGACTCGAAGTGGTGCGAGGGCGTGGCAGAGAGCAACACCCATCTTATGTTAATGTTTTGTGCTGCTTTTGGATCGGTCGCGGTAGACTGCTACCGTTGGTAGCTGAACGTCTTAGAGGCGGTGTTGATAGCTATGCGTCGTCATGGAAGATCATGAGGATAAAATATCTTATAGCTTTATTTAAATGGAAATTTTCAATAGATGATGACATACGACGGATCATGCGGATTTACATATGATATATATTACTGAGATTTTTATGATAGCATTACTGTCAATACTGAATATCTATTAATATTTAATATCTATAATATGCTCAAATGGAAATTAGTTGATCCGATATCGAGATAATAATATATATAATTTACTCTTATTGGAAAAAGAATTATCTTCTCTTAGAGTACTATTCTTAATACCGTCACGTTCAAGATCATTGGCTATAAAATATAGATGATGACAGCCGCGTGGTTTCTATCGGCGATGTCGTCCGTATCGGACTGGGTTATTAAGAAAGATTATGCGTTGGATAAGCCGGGTCTCGTTGTGTAATTAAGCGAGGGACAGCGCGGAGAGCACAGCGGGTGGAAGAGACACAAATTTCTGCAGGTTTATCCCTACCGCTAATGTTTTCTGGGTGGGCCCTTCCGTTCCCCAACAGGTACTTTACATCGCGCTACGAGCGAATTATACGGGATATGCAAATGTTACAAGATGAAAGATTTCTCAGATATTTTATTTATTTGTTTTCCATCTAGAGAATCGTATTGAGAGATTCTGTGAAATAATGGTTGTGCAAAAATCAAAATTTTTTATAATTCCGAAAAAAACCTTCCTCTTTATGAAGTTTAGAAAAAAGACATACAAAAAATTAAATTTTTGCATTAAATACTTCCACAAATCTTTTTTATGTTTGTCAAAATGAGGAAAGTGAATTATATCGTTCTTTCATCTTATAACTCATTATTCATAACTGAAAGGCAAAATGCAGTATTATTTCCAATTTTTTGACGAATTTTGCAGTGTCGAAATTAGAATACATTATACGTAAACGTTAATAATAGTAATGCTTAGGAAGAATTACGATTTGTTACTCAATGTGCACAATTAGCTTGATGTCTGGTACCAGATGTGATATCTTAAAATATATTCGCTTTAAAATACATAAGTTTATTTTGAGGAATATGTAGATGGAAATATTAGATATGTACGTAGCCTCCGTATTAAGGAAAATACACGTAATACATATATACGAAAAGCAAGGCTCTTCACGGTTGCATGCAAATGTAACTCAGTCTGCGTTCCTATGGATTCGACCTTCGTCAGATACACGCGCTACCAAAGGATTCGCATATTCAGACAGGTACGCCTATGTAGGTGAGTTGAAATCGTCTAACCTGCCTGCACGCTAAGACCTCGTCCCTCATTTTATTGATCCTCCCTTCTATACAAATAAGCTCGCAGTATACCGCGCCTGCCAACTCCCAAGGAAAGTTACCCCAACGCCACCGGACGCTCGTCTCTCTTTCGTCGGTTTCGGAAATCGATGACATTCTCCGGCTCGTGAGTCGAAGTTCGTTCAAGATATATTTCTACGAGCTGAAACGCGAGCAGGTACGCGTTAAATAGACACGTGCCGTGCGAAGACACGAGTGATTTTACGAGGTAAACCTTTCCTTGATTTTGACGCGGACTATGTCAGATAGTCAGTGAATTACGACGTAAATTTATCATTGGCAAATCCAGAAATTTATCAAGGAAGGGCCATTGGCGCGCCGCAAGCAAAAATTTTTTTAAAGTTAAATACAAAAAGATAAAATATTTAAATTATTATTGGCATTACATTGTAAAAGTATTATTTAAATATAGAAAAAAAAGAATAATATAATAGAATCTGCATACATTTCTTATGCACTGTTTAAAAAAAGGAAATAAATTTCAAGCAGGTATATAAAAACTTTAATGTAAAATGAAAATGAAGTTGCAAGTAACTTAAATTTAATATTCATATGCATTAAATTTAACGCAAATCCATATTAAATTTTATGGAAAGTACACTAAATTTCGTGTACATGTATACAAATATACTTTTCAGTTACAAATACATTAAATTTCATGACATTTTTAACAATATATACAATATATATAATATTTTGCATAAATATTTTTAAAAAAGAAAATTTCAAGGAAGGCCCATCGTTTCCATGGTCCCTCCCGTGGATTCGTCAGTAGGATTTATTCGATCAAGAACATCTTACCATTTTCGCGAAACTCGCTGGTCACGACTGCCGAAATTTATTCTCGCTGGACGGGTAAATTGCCGGTAGCAATGTGATTATTGCGGACGACGCTAATTAAAGACTTAGGTTCATGGTTACCAGTATATCTGTATAAATTACATCACGTACCGCACATCCGAGTTCTCCAACGCGGCATATTACATCGGAGATTTACGTCTTGTTAACGTCACGCTTTAGTTACTGCCTGTGGCCGCACAGACACTCGCGAACACAACTACAAATCATTCTCAATAATCTGCGTGAGCGCACGGCTTTATGCGTATTGCTCGCGACTAAATTTAACCGCGTGACTACGTCCATATGTACGTAACCTAGCGAATTGGATTGCCGCAATCGCCATATCGAATCAAATGTCCAACGAAATGTCTTTCTACAGCGCTGCCGATTCACATGATTAAATCGATCGTGACAAATCACACGTTCTAGATAGCGGATTATATATAATGAATTTCGCGGTCTCGTCAGTACAAGAATCTTCGTACGTTTTAACCTGCTACTTCATAATCTATAAATACCTCGATTACATTGTTCTGTATCCCACTATTTCGAGGCATCCCTGACCTCGATTATTCTGAACTTTTATCGTTCTTGATAAAAGGCCTTACATATATCATCCGTTTAGCGTGTTGTACGCCGCATATTATTCACGTAAAGATATAGATCGGAATAACGGAGTAATAAGATTTACCTCTTCGCCACGGAAGTTTCTATAGCGGACCCACTTTCCTAGTTTCGGTCTCCAGTATTCCAGCATGTACGCCTCCGAATACTCGACACCCTGACCGTTACCGAAGCGGCCCTGAGTACCGGTCGCCGTGATCGTGTGCACTGTGTGAAGATCGATTTCCAACCACTCGCGCGGCTCTGCCGTGATCTGCTGTTTTGGACACCAGGCACCTCCGTGGCTCTCCTGCTTCAGCCTGGAAGAATAAATATTTGCTCTGGGATTACGGACCTTTATTTTCCCTTTCCCGTTTTCTTATCACGCTACGATCGTTGAGGGGAAAGAGAACTTCTCCGGGGAATCCCTCGTGAAAAGGAAAATAGTCGCCAATGCGCGTGATCCGAACTTTCCCGACTTGCATGATGCTTTTACGGATTCATACATTCTTATCTGCATGCAAATTCAGAGAGGTTTATCATATTTCGATTCGCGATATTCTTCGTTTATAGCTTCAAATAAGAATGTCTAAAGAAATGGCATTTCAAAATTACCTTCCTGAATGCGGAATGCACGGAGAAATGTAGTGCGGTAATATTGAAATCTCTTTGAATGTTCGTTGGGATTTGCAACGTGCAAAGAATTCGTACCCACATTCGTTGACAAGAAAATGTTGTTACATATCGCAGTAGATGAGTACCGAGAGCGAGCGGAAACACGGCATCGTTACTCAGAGGAAATCGTATAAATACGTGATCGACCGCGTGTCTGATGGATAACCGTCAGCTCGCCAACGCGATACGGGATGAAATTATAATTTATCGATCGAACCAAGTCCCGGATGACATGAATTAAAGATGAGCTGACACCGTCGCGGGAACGGCAGCGAAGCCACTCCGAGCTGGCTAATAATTGTATTCGCATATACCTTTCGCGGGGTTGTCTATGGCTTTAAAAAGCTTTTCTGTTATCTGCGATATGGCCGTGAAATACGCATGCTGCGTGGACAATTCCATAGCTCGTAAACTAAGCCGATGAGAGCGAATCTGTTTCGAATTCTTTCTGACGTTGTAAATTATTACGCTACTATCCTCGATGTGATAATCCACGAAGCAGTATTATTTTATAGGCATTTATTAATAAAGCGTATTATACCGAGCATGGCATGCATCGTCATCGTAAGCGTGTTTATTAACTATGAAAAGTTTATGAAAGCATTTCTTCGGGAATTTCCCGACGGGATCCCTTGTCTACAACGAGAGGGTGCCTCCTTGTACGAAACACGACAGGGACGAGCGTTCGGCAAAGAAAAATTTAAGAAAGGGAAGAACAAGAGATGAGATCCCGAAGAAGCGGGTGGCGGTGCCAAATGAATCCGCCGGCGGAACTCGAGCAAAAATGTTCTCGCGCAATAAAGAGGTGAGCTACCATCCTCTCTGAAGTGTCAGAACTTTAAGTGTTGCTTTGACGTGGAAGGCAGTAAAAGCGGCCGACTAGGATTTGCCGTATGTCTGTCTAGGGGTGCCTCAGGACGTAGTTTGGCAACACGGGAAGGAGAATACAGAATGAAACAACGCGAAAGGAGGACAGGGAAAGAGAAGAAGAGCAAGAAAGAGGTGGAACGTACGAAGCGAGCAAAAGAAAGCCCGAGACGTACGGATGTGGAAACGGCATGGACGCGGGAGGTAATAAGAGCGAGAAAGAGAAAGGAGTAATATCCACCACCGCGCGCCAAAGATCATAACTCATAGCCCATTAAGAGACCTCGAACTGCCTGGCTGCCACTTTGATACAGTCCGGGGCATCAAAGACATTCCGCGCGCATGACACTCCTGGTCTGCGATAAATCTCAGAACGGACGATTACGCCGACTTGAACGGCGAGCTGCCACGTCGGCGGAATCGGAGCGCGTCCTTAGACGGAGGGACCGATTATTGAGAGGAATGGTTTGTCGAACTGGAGAGATGCGCGTCGCTTCGAGATCGGACTTAGGAACCGTCTGAAGGGAAATGATCCGTTGCTAAGGTGAATAAGATCCTCTCGAGCGACGTCGTTATCGAATAATCGAGAGGATTTCTTTCTGAGGATAATATTTCACGATTTATACGGGTTTATCGATACACAATACATTTCGTTACAATACATCAAATAACTATAAAACGATTAACGTGCGAGTATGAGTACTGTAAATAAAATATATCTTTTGTGTGTAGAAGAAATCTGCGGTGTATGTGTACGTGTTATCTACAAATTGAAGAATTGTAAAATTTCGTGATTTTAAAAATGTAAGCCTTATATATAAAGTAAACTGCTATTCTGAGATTACAACATATGATATTAGATAGGAGTTCATTGGAGTATTTGATGGTAAGCGGATAGGTAAATAGGGTATTCGCCGTGAAGCCCGTTATACCACGAAGCCTCGAAAATGCCGTCAAAGAAGTTCTAGTCGACAATGCAGTCTGAAGCGATATCGGTGTTGTTGCACCGAAGGAACTCTCGCGTGACGTTGTCGATTGCGAAATTGACTACGTATCTCCGTTTTATCTATCAACTGATTACCTACGCCTCGATACGCCGCGATTAATTTCATGCATTAATTTGTTTTATGTTCACGCTTCAATGATTGATTAATAGTGACGAGAGTTGATTACATCCCACGGAATATTGAAAATTCACGCACGGCTCGGTTAATGCAGCAGAATTTCAATTACGGGCGAAAGGGCACTGGTGGAGCGACTAATGTCTTGCAAGTGCGAGATTATTAGCGCGGTAGGTGGTCCCGATGATTCCTTGTGTTTGGACATTCGTCCCTCGCCGTGCTGTTCTCCGTCCGTCCACCTCGTCGCGCGTTTGTCTCGCTGGAATGGTAATTAGCTGACACGCATAATCGAAGGAGTATGCGACGGGGCACGTTAACGACGTCTAAGAGCTTCGGAACAGCCGATACAAATGGCTCCGCATGCGGGACGTTGCGCATCATTAATCCTCATTGCGGGCTGAGAGCCGAATTAGACGTTGCGGTTTAGTAGGACATGATTAATATACGGTGTAACCAGTCGACCGGTCGAGCGTCAACTATCTCGAAAACAGACAAGATGACGGACGTGTCGCCCGCGTAGCTCGTCGAATTGCTCAACTTGTAGATGATCTATCGCATTCCACGGAGATTATGACTTCGCCTCTTCGGTTTCTTGCCGCTACCGCCGTGATCGCACGTTAGACGTCTTAAATAGCCTATAATCGAGAACCAGTTAGGAGTAAACAGATTGAGAACTTCCGGAGTTTAGTTAACAGACAATGCTCGACGAGATATGGAGCCGATGAATGGTCAAGTTGATTCGAATATCGCTGCATTACGCCATCGATGTTGATCTCGCGATGCGAACGCACGCCGCTGCGTTTTTCACGGTCCGCAGCGGAGTTAATATGATCAAATTTCCGGATTTGTATTGCGTCGGATTTGTATGTGATACGCTGCGTAAACGAATCAGTAATTCACTCACCGTGCGCGATGCGGCCCGACGTTTCCGCTATCGAAGCTAGAGCTCGCAGTGATGTCCGCATCGGGAATCGCGCCCGATTCCATCCCCAGGGGTGCGATGCATTGTGCTGCAAATAAAGGAAATTGCTTCAATTATATGTTTGTCTCGAATAAAAACAAATGAATGATATAAACCTTGGATGTAAAGCTCATTTTAGACGATATGTTAAAATTAACTATGTGTATGTGTATACATATATGATACGAAATGCTTCGATAACGTAAGTTAACATAACATTCTCTCAGTTGGAATTTGGAGATAATTTCTCTTGAATAATCTGAATGGACATTAATTTTTGTATCACAATTTTTAGTTTCTTAACGTTATAAATATATTTTTAAAACATAGGTTTTTTGCTTAAAGGATAAATGAAGTATAAGTAAAATGTCTATATGAGCTTCCGCAGTTGTTAATGCGTAAATAATATGTTTATAAGGTGGGGTAAGATATAATTCGCAAACAATTGTATTTACCAATGAAGTTAACTGTAAACGTTTCGACTTTGGATTTGAGTCCTCTTCGGTGCGAAAGTCAAGTACAGTTTGTTTGTACATGTCTTCCGTACTAAAGAGGACTCAAATCCAAAGTCGAAACGTTTGTAGTTAATTTCATTGATAAGTACATTCCAATTGTTTACGAATTATATCTTATCGCCTCTTATAAATGTGTTATTTACTCATTAAAAACCTCAGAGGTATTTTACTTATATTTAATATAAATACACTCATAAGAGGGAAGTGTTTAATTTTAAGATATTAAAATATTTTATTCTTGTCTCCGTTTTTAAACACTTAAAGATGTTTTAGTTTTAAACTTTTTCAGTAAACAAAATGTGTCTGAATTTAAAATACTAAAACGTTTAAAATTGAAATATCTTTTATTAGTAAATGTTTGTTTTGCAAATATGTTTTAAATGCTAATTTGCATTGTAAACATTTTAAACACTATATTTTTTACAGTATATTGTTAAATATCAAGTTAAAATAAAAGTTAAAATGAAAAAACTATTTGACATTAAATGCAAAATAAGGTCTAACAAAAAATATATGTAGCATAGGTTTATAACTACCAAAGGGGAGTCATATAATAAAGTTGATACATCGTTTGTCTCGCATCAACGATATGCTCTTTTCAGCTTGAATTTTTCGTCGTCATTAAAAGTTGTTTTAAACAAGCCGGGTTCTCGCGAGAGTTGTGTTGCGCCGTTTGCGCCGTTATTTTCAGTGAGAACTGAAGTTTATCAGGTTTTCATTATGTACTTGAACGTCCTGGGGCTACTTTTTTCGAGGCTAACGCGGGTAAACCGCGCGCGCCGCTCGAAAACGATGAAAAAGGCATCACGGGCGCCGTTCTGGAGCGCCGTACTTATCGCTCAGTGGATCGCACGTTCCGCGATAATTATGACGCTTAACACGATATCGAGAACGGATTTCCATTTGGAATCGAAGAAAGATAAGTGCTGGGGATGACTTGAAATTACATATCCGTGCAAATCTGCTGACGATCAAAGCGGTACTTTCGTACGAGAATGGCCATCGTACCTTGAGAAGAGGTCAAAGCAGATATGTTGACATAGCATAAGATCGCGCCAGGGTTCCCGGGAAACGAGCGAATGATATATAGCTCTTTAGCAAGAAATCGCGGCAAAACGAAGCGGTGCTTCGGTAAACTTGATAAATCCGTGTAGAAAATTCAACTTCCAATGGCCCTAACGACAGCTGTTTCCTAAGCTATCGTCGGAACCGTCAACGATTATCGAGCTCGTTTATTCATCCAACGATCTTAAATCCACAAACTTTTCTTCCGACCGTTTTCTTCATCGTCGCGGATGTCTGGCACCGAAAAGATGTCTGGCGTAAATAAGAGGGGATATATATATATTGTAAACATTCCCTACTTCTTCCAAACGTAGCCGGAGACTCGGCTTTGAATGAGATAAAAATTATTCAATAAAATATTCACTCACTTTGACTAAATAATAATTCTTAATTAGCAAATTAACGATAAAACAGTATACGAGCAAGTTTAATATTTTCGAGTATTTGACTTCTAACAAGTTATAAGTTTTAAAGCATGTTATCGATCTCAAAATTATAAGAATAAAAAAGATGTAATAAAATTAAATTTCTTAAGATTACTGGATGATGTATTAATTGTCGAAGTTTTAAATAAACATTTTATAGATAATATTAAGATTAAAAAATATTTTTAAAGTGTTAATTTATATGTTTACCTAATTCTTCAAATAATCATGTATTCATAGTATAAACATGTGCAACAAAAATCGAAGACATAAAAATATACAGAGAATAATGTCTATTTTTCGCTATTCGTTCATTTCATTTTCACTATTCCGGGAGAGCAGGAAACAATTACGCAGAGGAATTTCTGGTAATCATCTCCAGCCCTATGTCGTCTAAAAATATTCGAGAACCATCTCGAGCTTCGTTGAAACGGCAAAAAAAACGCATTGAGACAAATAAGTTTCGTAATCAGTGCTACCAAATACGTGACCTGAAGATTCCCGGAGATCGATCGTCTTCACGTTGCGTTCTCTTCGACACGCATCTAATCCAGCAACGAAAGGCTTAGACTTCGAGGTTGCCTCCGAGTAGTTAGGGTAAGCAGACAAGTTCGATTCTCGTATTTATAGACATCCTGGAAAAGAGTGCAGGAACGGGAGAAGAAGAAGAAGAAGTAAGTTATGCGACGTTTGGCCCGCCCCAGCCACTCATTCGGCGACCATAATTCTCGGGGAGTGACAGCTCCGAACGGAAGGGTGTGTGCCGCCCTCCATCCGCGAGAAGAGGGAAATTGAATGCCTTCGCAACCCCTCTTCACCTAACGTTCCAACGTCGCTCTCTCGTCTTCTCGTCCGCTAGTTCTCGCTCTCCTCCTTTAACCGCGTCACTGTCAAACTGATAACCGCTTCTTTCCAGAGACGGCTCCTCTCCGCGAAACCCGAGACAACCACGAAACGGTCGACGAACAAGCCGCGCCTGGAGGAGAACGCAATACGTTCGAGGCAACGTAAGAGAGATTGTAATAGAAAAATCGTAATAAATTCTGAGAGAAATTCTTCCGTCGTATATCCAGCACCGTTGCTTTTGTATTTGTTGTTACTTGATAGTCTGAGAGTACCGTCTTTCTTCGCCTCCATTTTGTATGTTCCCATATATGTAACATATCTGCGTGCACGTCGAGTTGATAAACGATTTTCCGCAAATCTTGAAATACCGAAATGGTAATTGAAATGTCTTGGCGTTGAATCAGACTTCCACGCTTAAGTTACAAGTTGAGGCAGCGATGAAGGCTTGCGCGATTTGTTAGAGATCTACGAATTGCGCAATATCGTAAATCTCCTCCTTTACAAGAACGGATCTCCTTCTCTGTCGTCGTTTGTCCTCTCTCGCGAAGTACTCACGTCGCACTCGAGTAGCGAACCACTCCTTCTTCAGGCAACTGAGAATGGTACTGAATTAACCTTTAACACAGCGTAAGTCACGTCTTTATCTACTAGGCAAGGCTGACTTTAATAATTTAATATATTCTCTGCATAGCCTGGTTATGCAGACGACTATGGTGGAATTTCAGTTTTTCTTGATAATTTAAAAAAATGCATAACGCATATAATTTGCTGCAATACACAAGCGGATACTCATTGTAGATCTACATGCGTCACGTCTCGTATAATTTTGTTCCCACATCCCGGATGAAGTCAAAGATATCGCCTTTGGTAGACGAGTACGACGAGTAATTAGCGCGGCTTTTATAATAACAGCAAAGCAAATTGCACAGAAGACTAACGAATCTCTCGGCAAATTAGGGAAGAAAAATAGAGGAAGTGTGGTAAAGGTAGACACCAACAACGGGCTTTTCTATCTCGGAGAATTTAATAATTCGCATCACCCTTCCTTTGTTAATTCCAGGATTATTATTAATGACGGCGCACCAGAGTCGTGGTCGGCTTTCGGTACACTTACTCGCACTTCTCTTCTCAGGCGCGAATGTAAATTAATTACGCACCAGGACTTTCACGAAAAACATATTAAACTTCCCCATCTCATTGTAGCGCGATATTAGCGCATAAATCATGACTCGCACCTAATCCTTGGATTAACTCAATCTTTGTTTTTTTTATGTCAAAATGTCTCGACAAATTATAATATACGAGCTGCCTCTTACACTCATAACGTATCTTAAATATTATTTTAAAGAGTCAGAAAAAATTTCTATTATATTATGCATTCTCAAATATTAAGATGTTAAACTTTCTTGCAAAGCGTTATAATGAAATTGCTAATCGTTAAGAAAATACAAATTTCATTTTAAGTGCCTTAAGACACATTTGTTACGTCGTTATATGGCATGTATATGTATATCTTTACCAACGTGACCGCAATACCGAGATTTAATCCAGATTAAATTCTACGCAAGATGTAACTTGGAAACTGTCTGCTCGTTTGTGTGTTAGTGATAATCAGCTTCTCAGCACCGCTCATAACGACGGAACTCGGTTCGTTATGTTTGCTCAACGGAATTAGCAGGTGGACACCTGCCACAAGGTTTTCCCCTTTCGACTGTAATGCCGCTCGAAAGAAGTTCGTGCTTGCCCCCTAGATAATGCGCTGCACCCTTTAGGGCCATAGAAAGCCGAGGCGCGGTTTCCTCGGGTATTGTCAGACTTGGGGAGCCATTTTCGCCTCTTTCAGAGAAAACAAACATTCGTTCTAGGTGGAAGGTAACTCGCGTCGACGAAAACGCGCATGCCCGTCCTTCTGGCGCCGCGACGGCTGGCAGAACGGAAGTACTACTTTTACATCGGCCCTTTCGTCCCACCTACTTCTCCAAGGTCCTACTTCTCTCTCGTTCTTTTCGTCCTATCCAGCGAGCATGCATCTTTTTCTACCATGCCGCGACCGTTCCACCCTTGGAACCCCCTAGGCGTGGGTTGAAAATCACCGTCTCGAGTTGCGTGCGTTACTTAGACCTCGAGGGTCGAGAGTGCAACCCCTTTGTACGGGATTCGTGCCTTCGTGGCCTGGATTTATCAAAACTAACCAGTTTTATTCTCTGACGTGTCTGACGTTAATAGATACGAAGAGAAGCAGACGCTGTATACTGATGTTGCTTCGTAAGAATATTTACTGTAATAGCTTTCTATTTTTAGAAATCAACAATAAAATCACGGAAAATTTTCACAGATATTATTTATAATGTAATTTAATTTTTCTATTTTGAAATAATACAGAAAATGTTATTATATAATATTATATAGACATTGGTCTGCCTATAATTTTCTTATGAATTCTTAATATTCTTTTACGCAGATGAAAAAAAGTATGTCAACTAAGAATATAAATTCTTCTTCAAATGAAGAAGCTTCTTCGCTCGTCCAATTCTATAGTTCCAGTTGACGTCAGTGTGCGAAGAGTTTTAGGGCACGAACCCTTCATATTCGTACAGTTGGGCACGTGGTGTTTGCTTTCGTGGGTTAGCCTTATGAAAATACAGATCTGCGCTCGTCGGATTGACGTACGCCCTTCGAACCCGAAAGTCGGGGATTATTACACTCGACATCGCTAGTCGACGTTTGACAGTTGACGTCCTTTCAGCGCGTCAAGCGCGAGACATCCCTCGGATTCTCTCCGGATTCGTCCTCGTTGCTCGATACATTCCACGATGCCGCCGGGACATCGTCGCTTAGGTCGATCGCAATGAGATACGAAAGGGTTTATTGCGGCGCGGCAAAGAACGACAATGATCATTCTCATTCGCATACATTTCGAAGCGAAGATCTCGATAGCCCGGGGAATATCCGAATATATCGCGAAAAATAGCGATTCGCGATCGAGGGAACGCGGAAAGCCGATCCTTTCAACGTGTCAATCCCACTTGATTCTTCCGATTCATCCTCATTCGCCGATGTACCCAAAGGCTGCGCCTTTGCTGAGACGCGGGGTTAAGACGATTGCACTCAAGGCGATTTATCCGGAGTTGTTAGGGGCGAAGAGATCTGAAGTTCGTGTACGCGGGCGAGAGTAAACTGTCGGTTCTGGCGCGTGATCAAGCTGAACGTGGAAATCGGAGTCAGCGCGAGGGTAAAGAACAGATGTCGGAATACCAGCTTGGGAATGTTTACGTCACGGGGATTTTATATCCGAGAGACATACGATGTACACGTGCAGAAAGTGTTGGCGGTGCCTTTGTCATACGAATAATCGCGTCTTTCAAACAAGACTCGCAGAAGCTGTCAGCCAGTATTAACGGCTGCACTGAGCATACAAAGGAGTGACAAGTTGTAATGATAACCGGGGTATGTTTTGATAACTGTATCTGCGAAGGGTATACGACTATGAGTATATTTGTGCGTTTGTATATAGGTGACTGCATAAATAATCAGCTAACCCGCATATATACAAGTTGCATGATCATCTCAATTATAATTCTTCTCGTAAATACAGGATATTCGTGATTAAGCTCGACTTTATGATTGTGATGTTCAATGCATACTATGCTATTTATTTTAAAAATATATACAACAGCATGTGATACGTACATTGAATTTGTTCAGTTTACATGTAAAATTTTTCCCTATGGAGCACAGATTATTTTAGCAATATTACAGCAATATTGCAACGTTTTAGTATTATTGTAGTAACATTGCAACGTTGCTGCAAGTTTTGTGCTGTATAGGTTCCGACATATTTTATTATTTGTATTTTTTATAACTTTTTATTATTGTAAAATTCTAAAATAAGCAGACTTTTAAACTATTTTAATTTGAAAATCACTTTTTTTTTAATAAACAAGATATGTTATACTTCGTATCGTCGCATGGGTTGGCGACAGAGCGTGGACGAAGGGCAATAACGTGTTAATTGCCGCATTGTTATGTTAATACGCTGAAGACTCCAGCAATAATTTCGTCACCATCACGCTAGGGCCTAATGGATCCGTAGATAATTGGAAAGGAGGGCTGAGGACCGAGAGGGTGACAGAGGGATGACAATGTCATAACGTGGGAGGGCTCTGTTGCGTGACGGTTTTCCTCCTCAAACACATTCCTACCGTCTGTTTTCGATGTATCTTCGATGCGACAAACATACATAGATAAGCGTGTTACCATATTATATGCATTTTATTACGTATATACACGTATTAATTTGCAACTATTAAAATTAATGCGTTTACATGTACGTTTGTAATTTATTTAAAGGCTGAGTCATATCAGCGTATACATTCTGTTTCACCATTAGCTACGTCATCGCAGTTGCTGTTAACAATGAGTTTCGTACGGAATGCAAAAAAAAAAGCGATCGTTCACCACATGTGTCGCTCGCGTTAAATCTCGCTACGTCAGATACATCCCTCACGGATGACGCATCTGTACAATTGCCTATCCTATCACTCCGACTCTCCAGCACACTCGTCCGCTCATGCACGTACACTTTCGCGTTTACCCCCGCAATTACGCGACACCGACATGGAACGCACGAGTTACTCTCGTCTATGCACGCGTCTATACGTACACACCAACCATCCTCGGTATAGACAAAATCGAACGCACCCTCGCATGCACGGACGCAGGCAAGCACCTAGAGGGTGTGCAGTACGCGCAGGCAATCCGACCAACGTGCAACATGTTTATGTATCGCCGGTAACATTAACATTGCAATTTATGCACGCTTCAACTGCTCGGAGACCCCTTTCAGCTCTCCCCGATCGGCCACAGCTGACCGGCTCGCTTAACACAACCGCGAATTTACCGACGCGGTTCAATGTACAAGTTCAGTCACCGCGGGGGGTCCACAATCGTCTCCCCTTCGGTTTCCTTCCAACTTTCGTACGAAGCTATTTATATTTCGGCGCTCGTTCGGTGCTCCTCTTATGCAGAGCACGCCATCCCACCTACGCTCGGACGCCTCTATGGATCTTTCGGTGACCGGTATTCGAAGCGCGGTTCTATTGGATTCCAAGTATGGTCGAGTGAATTCGAAATGCGCCGTGTCCTGCTTCTTTTATACGCGAATAAAAAGAAGCCTGACTAAAACGATATATACTTATGCCGTAACTATCTAGCTCAATGTTTTTATTACCAGTTACAATTAATTCATAAGCTGCTATTTTGACTATTTTGACAAATTTGGAAACGCATCCATAAATAAGATGTACTTTTCCTCCAAGAGAATGTTGCTTTATAATCATCGCTGTTCTGTTTGTTATTTCAAAGTATTATGTTGAGCTGCTTTGATAACCAGTAGAATTTAATTAGCGAAGTTTGTGCTATATAGTTGTTTTCCCGGATTACACTGGCATGCTCAAGTATAAGTATAAGCAGGATCAAAGGTAGCCTAAGTATCGGCTTTGAGGTCAAATAGTATGCCGCATAGGTTCCAAGAGTTAGAAGAGTTAACATCGACTTTCCTGATTTAGTATGTACCCGTATGAATACCTATATTTAGCGTACAAGTATAAGCTGATTACTACAGTACACTTATAAACTTTATTCTACTATCACTAATAAAGTTGTCAGGATTCATGCGTTGTAACTCTTGTTTATAACTCTTATTAAATATTCATTATATAATGGACTCTTTATGAGTCTAATTTTGCAAGTTAAAGTCATATGACAAAATTATATAGCTTGTAATGCAAAGTTCATATTTTGAAAATTTTTCGCTCGGTATAACTCGAATCTACTCATTCATCCAGGGAAAAGGATGGTACGCATTACAGTGCAACCGAATCGAGACCATCATGATCCATCTTTCGATCCTGCTCGAGAAATTCTTCGGGTGCGAAATACGTCCCGTATACGTAAGTTTCGAGCTCGATTTCACGAACGAGTACCTAAAAGCCTTTCCCGGAGCTGACTTCGGAACTCTTGGTGGATACTTTGCAAGTTTCTCGCCCTGTTTACCTGACACGAGGGTGGTTTGGGCCGTCGGAGTCAATGGGATGGAAACCAAGTCGAGTAGAAACCGAGCCCGAGGTTTAATGTAAGGCAAAGGGCAACGCGGTACGAGGGAGGGCACCGGGATGCCTTTCTGTTTTTATCGAGTAAAACTACGGAAGGAAGAAGCACCCATCTTAGAGTAAAATTATATCCTGGATGTAAACACGTATTTCAATCATGATCCCACCACGATCTTCTGATCTTGCAAAACAGGAATCGATTCTGTGTTGTTAACCAATAAATATCACAGTATGCTATATTTCTATTTTTTATCATTCGTTCATTAACTCGATTTTTTATCAATTTTATTATCTGATGTTTAAGATGTTAATTATTCTATAATTCTATAATTAATTTTATGAGATACTAATTATTTTATAACTTTATAATTTTTATAATTAACACTTTAGTTACTGCTTCTTTTAAATTGATTTAATTTAGAAAAACCAATCCACTTTTGTTAAAGAAAACTTTATTTTAGTTTGATAAACATATAAAAATAAACAAAACATTACGATTTCAATAATAATAATAATTCAAGAGATAATGTGACCATAAAGTGTACACATTTTTCAAAACCTGATTAATGCTTGTGATTGTATATGAAGAACACAGTTTACTTATAAAAGTTAATTGTGTATCTTTTTTAATACACATAGTAGTTAAAGTACAATTTAATAATTGTTGACTTGACCGTCATTATTTAAGCTGTTGTTAAAGTCAATAAGGAAATATATATGTAAGAATTCGATTCAGAGTTTAAAGCTATATCAAATTGGATCGGATTAACATATCTACTCACATATGTCTATGGAACGTCCGCCGCAGAAGCAGAGGATCAGCAGGTAAAAGATGAGGCACGTCTGCAGGTAGTCCATGGTAGCGTCGATGGTCCGCGGGCCTGTGGTCATCGAACTCTCATAACCGCTCCTGCAAAAATAAAGTTCCAAAAAAAATCACACACACGTACAAACAGTCTTAGTATTACGTAGAACAGAGTGATTAAGCGCGACTCTCGGGAAGGCGTCTTGCCAGGCATAGAGATTGGAGCAGGAGAGGGTTGGAAGGGGACAAGGGTGAGAGGGCCGACAGGGAGACGCGACGTGGACGTAGAAAAAGAGTCTGGAAACGGCCGTTTCGGCCTCCCTGTGCTTTTCGCCGGGGTGAAATGGCGCGGTTCTCGTACCGGACAGATATACGACCGGTACAGGAGCTACGGACAAAGAGCTACATTCACGCCAGCAGCCATTACGCGTCATCGAGATTAGGATCGGCCGTTCGGCGCGAAAGAAGAAGACGGAAAGAGAGAGGCCCACTGAGGATGCTGCGAGGCGGAGAAAGAACTACGGAGAATGCCGTGGGGCTCTTTGGCTGGTTCTTCTCTTGTATGCGAGGGGGCGAGAGCTCGTACATACCGGATAGTTGGGTGATACCGGGGGTTTCGCGGGGAGAGAGAACGCGAGACCGTACTTATTCACGGTGGTGCCGTTGTGGCGCGTAGCTTAGGAAAGAAAAGCGAAGGGGACCATACGAGAGACCTCACTTTTTGGCTAATTAACAAAGGAGAGAGGTTATGGGGTTCCTCGACTACCGTCGACCGTTCCTCGATGCTTATCTACCGAGCTTAGAGAACCCTTTCTGCGATTCATTATTTCACGACGAAAATATCCGTGGTGATAAACGTGGCGACCGGTGTTTTATATCTCAGATCGTGGATTCGTGGATTTCAGGAACTTTGGATTTTCGGCTGCAAACCAACAACACCTTCGTAACTGATGATAAGTGTGTCATTTCAAATAGATCTAACTTCTTGAGACAAAGCCTCAACTTTCTCAATGAGTTTTATAGGATAGAACTGAAACAAAATGGATATTTTTGAACGCTGTCTCTCTTCGAGTTACTTCCGGAGAACGCTTCAGTGATTTTGTAATCTTTTCCGAATCAATACTCGACTGATGCGAAGACTATCGATACATACACAAGTGGCTGAATCGGATTATCCAGCCGGTAATTAAGACGCTATTCAAACGGTGAAGCGGTTGCGTATATGCTGGTACCCGTGTCAAGCATAGTACATACGATCACAATGCACGCGATCGATTAGTCGACATAGTAATTAAGGTCACAGAATGCAGCCAACCTTTAACCGCTCGGTCGGCTGATTGTGTTCGAGACACGGCATTCGTTTCTTAGATGATTAGATCAATCGTGACATACAATTAATCATTAGGTCCGTGGATAATCTCGTCGTAAGTACACGCGCGATCTAATGCGGCATTCATGCCACGCCGTCGCGAGATACGTTCCCTGCAGCGACCGCGTCACCTCGCACAACGTTTCGAAAGTCCTTTTCTTACATTACGTACGTATGCCAAGTGTAATATATTAGAGATAAAAAATTATATGGGAAATAAATCGCTCGTGCACTCGCATGAGTTTAATTGCATTATCGATTTGCATTTCGCACGACTTTACACTTAACATGCCTCACAGGCATGTTTTAAGTAGAAAGAGTTAATCATTTCCTCCTAATTACGGAGACTTGATTATGTCCACATTTCTGAATTGATATGCGCTTCTGCTCGAGGCAAGAAGTGTTATGCATTTATTAATACGCTGCTACTTATCTCAGTCCGTTTTGTTGTTTTTTTTTTTATAATCGTCATTCCGAAGAGGAAGAACGTAACAGCGTTTCGCGTCGTGCAGACGGTAGATTTTTTGTGCCCTCTTTCTCGGATTAAATCCTCTTTCAACTGTTTTTGGTCGATTATTTATTCCAACACAAACATCGGCATCGGCGCCAGCGCAACCACGCGAGCCTTCGCGTCCGGAACGAAGAAATCATGCGAATTTAGTGCCCCGTTTGTTCCAGCTTTCTACAATACGCACACTGCCATCTTTCATTCGCTCGAGCTGCCACGCAGCCTCGTTTGGCCACTCGGTTCCACTGTGTGCCGCTGCATAAGGTGCCCTTGTGCGCACTTCGAATGCTCGATTTGCATGGCATTCGTCTCTTCATTTTTGCCGAGTGTATCGTGCGCTCGTCGCGTTGAGCTCGCGAGCCAGGTGCATCGGTGCTTAAGTGGAATTAACGTGAATGATGGGGCCCAGATAAAGCTACATCCGCCTGTACAGGCTCACGAGCGTATTTTACGAGTGAATACACATGAATTTGTTCAGCGAATCAGCGAATCAATCATGCCGCTTCGATTACGTTAGATATACGTACAAAGCATAAGCTTGTAACAGCGGATTTTTCTAATCTCAGCATTCTATAGTAGCCCATATTTATATAATAATTCCATTAAAAAACTTGACATCAGTTTTGAAAGAGAGAGAGAGAGAGAGAGAGAGAGGAGGAAGAGATACGGTTGAGTAAATAAATCTTGAAAATTAATTTGACATTTGTAACATTAGATTTATGATTTTAATAAAAAAACCTGCATATTTTCTTATTCACATCATTTTTTGTCTCTAAATACATATATTGTATTTCTTTTATGTATTTCTATTAGGTTATTACTTTGACAGCTATCAAATTCTGTTTATAAAAAATCTTATAAAGATTTATAATAAAAGTCTCGTATTATTATGTTTAATAAATAGTGTAATTTCTTAAGCTTTGTTGAGAAAAATAAATATCGACAGACAAAAAAGTAATTCGTAAGACTTGGAAGTAAATTTACCTTTTGTGAAAAATTAATCGTCGGTATACATTTAAAAAAATTTTTTAATTTTAAAAACTTACATATTATTGCGTTTGTAGTTACAAATGAGTTGTATAATACAATGATTTATAAAGACGAATTGTAGTAAAGTTAACTATCATGCATTTTTATTGGATCGTTGTCTTTACTTGTTTTTACGTAAATTGTAAGTCGTACTTATTTAAATGAAGTAAAAATGCACACATTTAACCAATATTTAACAAGCACGTTGTTTGCACGTCTCGTGTTATTCGGCTAGATAATTATTTTCCTTGATATTCAAACTTAAATTAAAAGCCAGAAGAAGTATTCCCATTTGGAAGTATTCCTCTAGCACGTTCTAGAGTCGGCTTGGCTCCGTTCCCAACGTGTCATTCCGAAGGTGGTGTGAATGGGAGAATAGGAGAAGGAAGGAAAGTGCGCTGCTGCACAGGTTTGCAACTACGTGTACGAATACACTTTAATCTCCACACTTACAACGTTTCCGGATCGTTAAACGCCGTTCGTCGACGAACTCTGGAGTTCGGGCGAAAAATTCACATCCAAGCTCGATCTCACCGCTCGCGAACGGCTTTAGCCGTAGTGGAAAACGCGTCATTTTCTCGTCGAAAAGTTTTCGACGATGCAGAAAAAAAAAGTTTGGGAAACCAGAAAGTAAAAAATTCTGCATACACGTGTACAAAGATTTCTTTTTGAGAGATGGCAGGAGAGAGATATAAAGTTTTTGAAAGATATATGCCTAATTCGCTAAAATTTGTTTAAAACATTTATAAGAATGAGAAAAATGTTTGTTCATTTAACATCGATATGTATCGATTTATAAATGTAACGAAAACTGTGTTTTGTGTTTATAAATAATATTCATGATTATAAGCTTATTTATTGTAATAAATACAAAATTTCAAGAAATATTTAATAGATTAAAAAAAATATATATCTTACATTCACGGATTTCTGGGCGATGAAATTGCCTTTTACAGAAATTCCTATGGCTAAGCGAGAAATTTGTGTTCAAAGTGCCTTTCCCGTCTTTCCCGAGGAAACTTGCAATTTTTAGCTGACGAGATTTACGGTGGGTGTAGAAGAGGCAAGCATGGTGCTCTTTTGAGCGCTGTTTCCATCGTTTGGGCGTATAAATTTGCGCGCGAATTCGTAGAAAGTACCGCGTATACGAATATGCGACGACGGTCTCGAGAGCTCGCGCAAATTAAAACTCGGCGAAGTCGTCCTCGCGTAATTGCCGGGGCACGCCGTGACTTATTTTTGTAGACCCTCTCCTAAGGACGCAGTCGTCGACGCGAAAGAAATTACGAAGCTGTGTTTATTTTATACCATCATTTTAATAAAATAACTAAAGGTGAAGAAATATTTAAAACTGTGACAAATTTTGAAGAATTACTGTTCTGTTATATTATAATGATATATCTGAATATTTTGTTTTTCAATATGCAAACAGCAAATACAACTTGTTTAATTCATTATTTTCTTAAATTTTTTATTCCATGTAATTAGTATTACGTACGTATTAGGCTTGTTTATTGAAAATATAAGTTGAATAGCAGCTTTATATTAAATTGGCTTCCCTGCTATTATCTACAGCATGTTTTTTATTTGGCTTTTAACACGACTTTATTACTTGAAGGAGTTAGCTACTTTTTAAATTTATCAAAGAATCCATCTTTTGATGAACTTTAAGCCCTGCCACCGATACGCAACTTGTTACCTTGAATCTTATTAATTCACAAAGTTACAGTAATAAGTCTCGGGTCTTTGACACTCCAATATTTTCTGCTCGAAGCGCAGAAGTTAATGGTGATCCGTATCTCCTTCCGCTCGCGTATTTCTGTCCGGAATTCGTACGGCAATTTCTATGAAATCGTTCGGTCATCCGGTGGTCTTCAAAGAGCGTCTTGATCGACTTGCGCACGATCATTCGCTCATAAATAGACACCATCAAGCATCGCAGTCCTCGAAGCGGCGTTTCTAACGCGAGAAAAAGAAAAGACATGCAAGTCCGACTAATTACGAGGGTCCCTCTGGCTACTGTATGCTGTTGGTGCTGTGGCTGCTGTTGCTACTGATGTTTATCTTTGCGAGCGATGGGAACCCAAGATGGCAGAGCATCTCCCATTTATTCAGCGCAAGAACCGGTACGCTTCTCCGGTAGGACGAGAAAACGACTTGTGGCTGCTGGCCGTGCCTGCCTTGGGATATCTGCATCTCGTTCCACCGCCTTTCCTGAGCTTCGAACCGCAATGCATCCGTAGATTAAAGCCGGTTCTGTATTAATTTCGTGCAGTCTTGTAGCTTCGGGTGCACACTTTGTCTTCCGATTGGTGTACACGTTCAAACTGGACGAATCGCACCCTGAGCGCGAGGATGCCTTCGGCAGCTAATGCAATGGACTTTAACGACGACATCACCGCGTTATCTATTCAGTTATGTTCAAGAATTGTTCAATCTGTACTAATCATTATTAATTAAAGTATCATCTCAAAAATAGATATGCGATACACAGCCTTGGTATCAAAGTTTTAGATACCTTTACTAACCATTATTTAACGTTTTAATTAAAAAGAATGTATAACATTGAATTTGAAAATGTGAACACTTTATGCTCCTTTCTCTAATATCTTTGCATAATATTTGTTGTGCATTCATTTTTTGTTTCAAGAACCCTTTTAATTCAAATAAACGAAAAACATATAAGTGCTTAGTACTTTTGGCGGAAGCTGTACATGTCTTAATTCGATTAAAAAAGAAGAAATCCATCTGAAATTAAAAGATTTCTCATTTTGTCAAAACATGTTAAGCTACAAGCATTTAACAAGGAATGAATTTAAAAAGATATAAAGAGAAAAGATGTATAGATATAAAAATATTATCTTAAAATTATTGATGTTAAGACTATTTCAATTACTATCTGCAGAGAAATATATAATTTTCTTAAAAACACAAATATTTATTTGGTATATTTTACATATCTTCAAGAATAATAAAGTTATTATTCACAAACATTCCTTTTAAGATATATCATTCTATCTAAATGTAGAGGATCCGCGCATCACTGAGATATATATTTCACGTGGCATTAGCGTTTGAAATTTATACCCTAGTATTTCATTCCGCTACAATCCCAACCATTATCAAGTGGTACACATTCTATACAAGCCGAACGTAAATTGGAAAGGGACATTTTCAAATCATAAACACTAGAACAATGATTAACGCTTTTATCTTTATCTTTTGCATTCACGAAAAAATTCTGTAATTAAAAAAACTCCATAATTATATCAATGTTTCCGATTTAATGCGTTATTGCCGCAGGAAGTCTCGGTGCTTGTTGCGTGCAGCAGCATAACTTTCGGAGATGCAACGTGGAAGAAAAAGAGCAGACTCTGAGGCTACAAAAGCCTACAAAGGAGCAATGGTGTGCGTAAACTTGTTCAAACTGACAGTGGCCTCGTAAAAATCCATTATTCCAATCTTCGAATCTTGTTCTCTGTCAGGGAAGGCATCCCGACGCGATCGAGACTGGTCAAAGCCCGTGGCATTCCTCTCGTTAAGTCTGCGCTACCTCAACGGGGGGTGCCGTTCATAACTCAGCCGAAATATTCGCCTACATTCTGCGCGTGGTGTGCGAGGTTAGGAACGCGTATATACCTCGTCGTAGGGCCAACTTTATCCACACTGTGCATATATGCATGTGTATGCGTACGTATATACGCAAGTTCTTCTGTATGCATAGGGTTAGCAAGTACGCGCATACATGGTGACGTATAATGCACGCGACTGAGGCTGACCCTGGCAAGGAGGTTGAAGCGTGGGAGGTAGTGGTGCAAGGAGGGTTAGGGCGGCGGCGGCCCTCTGGAAGAGAGTCCTCCGGGGTGGCGGCGGTCGGTGTGTAGCAGGGCCATGAATTATGCAGTTCGCCGCGGGCTAGGGCTTCGTACACCGGCAAGTGGGAAGAAGATGGAGAAGGACTGCCGTACGGCGAATCAACCGGCGAGAAACTGGGAGAGAGACAACGATATACCCACACGGTCCAGAGCCACTTTACCCTCCTCATCCTCCCTCGCGTTCCATCTCCCTTCTCCTCGCCGTCTCCACCTGTGCCTCCACCTGAGCTCTCTCCGCCACTACCATCCACCTTCCACCTTCACCGACGCCGCCTCCTCGACGTTCGCACGCTACGCCGACACTTCGCTCCAGCCGATTGAAATTTTCATACCGGCACGTCTACCGTCCCAGTTTATGCCTCGAACAAGTGAAATGCACTGCCACCGTCGTGGCATCGAATTCCCGCCACGCCATTCTCCATCTCCTTCCGCCATTGCTATATATGCTTCACAAAATAGCAGGGAGACCTCCGTGTCGTTTCTCTTCCTACACCCGCGTCAGAAACTCTCTTCGGTTTTTTCTTCAGGAAAGATTCGAAAGGAACGAGAGGCTCGATCCCTCACGCTGAGCGATAACCGACGAGATAGAGCGAACGTCGATATCCTCAAAAGCACTTATACTTTCTACCTGCATGCGGATTTCACGCTGCGTTGCTATGTATGTATAATACATTATGATACGTCCGATACAACAAAAATTTACAATTGCTTTGCGAGGCACGCGGCTATCAATTCCACGTTTTCGCGATATTGGAAAAAAGCGCCGCTTTATGTTTGTTTGACACGCACCAAACGAATGAACAATCGAATCGTTAAATATTTCAACTCCCCATGGTAACAGACGAGAATCATCCCCGCCAAGATCGACTGAAATTTTCATGTTAGCTCGTCTGCCGTCTGGGTTAGCAATCAAGAGAGAAACAGATCGAACCCTTATTTTAATTTTGTCTGTTTCTTCGTTCCATTTACAGAACATTTACCTTTCATTGTTCCTCCGTTGAGTCAGAGATATACCCTTTCCTTTTTTTGTCTTCGTGCTAATGTAACGGGCGAATATAGTCGCACTGATATTCTCGAAGGTATTGCTGTATACTTTAATATGCAGATTTCAAAGCTAGCTTCTCATGTAATGGCGCGTCAACGATGATGCGATTGGGAATAACGAAAGGGCGTTAATGATTCAGTTTAGACTTGGTTCATCCTAGTCGAAGCGAAGTCGAAAGTATCGGTATTCGATAGCGCTTTGACAAAGATTATAGAGAGCGATGTCTATATCGTTGATAACAAGGCAGAGCCTCAATGCTCAAACGATCACGAGTGATAGCCGTAACCAACATAGAAATATTGATATGTGAAATTACATCTAAATGCTCGATAACGATGTTACTCAACCGGAAAACCGGAAAATTTTTTTATTTTCTACAAGATAATTTGCGAGTAATGCTTAAACTGCACACAGAATTATGAAAATATTAGCGTCAAATTTAATTTAATTATTTGGGATTATATCGTGTTACACAGCGATCGTGTATAGTTAATACAATAATTGATATTAAATTATTCTTACTCGTAATCTTCTTTATCTGTCGATATTCGCTCCTCTACTTTCTTCTCTGCATTTAAAGTCTCTCACATTGCGTCTAATGTTTCATTATTTTTATTCTCAAACTTTTGGAGAGTTACTGCTTTATTATATTATTATTATAGGTATATATTACAGCTTCTCTTATTACTCGCTCTTATAGTAACACTTCCGTTTTATGTCTTATCGTATGTTTCTGTGCTGTATAATTTTTAATTTTTTTTTATTTCTTGTCTGCATTTCCCAACACGTATTTTTTATTTTTCATTATACCGTTATCGATTGCGTTTCTAGTTTTCGTTTATCTAATGATTGTTCAGGTTTTAGTTTTCTAGGCAGCACTATTGCTGATACCACATCTCAGCTTTTGACTGTACTTTTTCACTTATTGCGTCTTATTTCACTATTGTTCTATTTTTTGTACAGTCAGTAAAATTATTATTATTAAAATAGATATGTGCATTTTTGTTATAAATTGTTTTAAATTTTATTTTTTGTTATTTAATTAGTTGTTTATGCATGATATTTCCGGCTGTCATTTAGTCAACAATTTTTTCATTTGAGTCGAGTATAATGCGCGAAGCGTTATTGCAATCGAATATCTTCTTAGATTATGCACACGTTTCTCCTTCGATTTTACGACACGAATCTACGAACTTGGAGTATTTATTCGGAAATCTTACAGCACACGGGGTAAAATTAATGACCGGTCACAATTCGCGTCGTTTCGCACCTATACGAGCAAAACATCGCGTCGGACGACATTGGATGCGTCAAATATACGCGTTTGGCTCACTTGGAAAGATCGTTAGTCGAGTCATGGATTTACGAGCGGACGTTATCGCTCTGTTAATGTGCTGATTAGATTATGCCACGAGAGAGCATAGCACGCCGAGATACTGGAGTCTCCTAGCAGTGCACAACTCCGACAAAGATACGTGCTAGTGAGGACACCTTTTTCAAAGAATCGTAAAAGAAGGCGACGCCCGGTATTGTTCCTGACGACGAGTTTTACGAGTGTGCCGATTAATTATTCCGCAGACGGCGAAAAGTAACTGGGTACCCGCGTTTCCAGAAGAAAAAAGCATATCGCGTTTGGTATCGGCCGTTTTTAACGTCTCGCCGTCTGCGGGTTAACGCCGCGAGGAACTCAGAATAGTTGCAGAAATACGCAGCTGACGCTCGCAAATTAGCTTGCGGCAATCCGCGGCGGAGTCGAGCGCATGAAATGAGATCGCTTTGAAGCCCCGAAGTTTCCGTCGGAAACCCGTTTCACAAGAAGCAGGCTGCGTTCGCGGACGTTCAATTGAATCCTTTTATTTCCCGTTCCCCGCGCATACCACCGGTTTAATGTATTTTTTTTGCGGCATATTCTTCTGCACTTTGAACAGCGGGAAAAACCTATTAGAACGCGATAAAATATAATCTGTTTTTCCTTCTTAGCAGACTATTCTTGCGGAATAGAAATTTCTTCCATCTCGCTTTATGTATGAGACACTTGTATATCTTCACTTTGTGGCTTCGGGGCCGCTCTTTAACACCCCGTTCGTTTTACTTCACCGCCGCGGCATAATCGATCGGGCAGAATGAAATCAAAGGTTCCGAGAAGCGGAATGGCCGAGAGGGTTAATCAGTTATTTGCACCACGAGGCGAGTGTTCGGTCCGCACCCGCCAATCGTCAAAGAATTATTATCCGGAGCGATGACAAAGCAGATAGGAAGCTCAGAGCTCGCTGATATATGTAGTCGTTGGAGGCGATTATTAATTATCAGAGAATAACGAGGCGGATCGCGATAGCGCGTACGTATGTTCCGAGGAATCTCGTCAATGATATCGTCGGCCTCGTTTTATTATTACATTGCTTTACTGTGCTGTCAACCCTTCACCAACCCGTTACAGCCGTTCTGTTCTCATAAATCGTTTATTCATGTTTAATGCAGCCTGGTATTCAGACCCGAAAGTTTTCGAAGCTCTCAGACGGAAAGCGCGACTACAACGAGAATCGGTGGATGGGGACACGAGAACTTCGAACAAGGGAATGCTTTTGCATCGAGGCAACGCCTGAAACCAGTCAAAAAAAGTCAAGAGTAACTGCAGAATCGAGTTGGGCCGACCTTTCACCGTCTGCCTAGAAGACGATCTCCCTCGGTTGCGAAATCTTTCGCCACACGTGTACGGAACGTTTGTCGAGATGGTCGATTTACGATACTCATTCGATCGTTTAGTAGTTTCGTACATCTCGGACTACTCGGAAAGTTCTCGCGTTGCGGAAACAACAGTTAAGTCGGTCGAATTAAATATTTATGGCAGGTGATAAGATAACTAGCAATAGCTAGTTATCGTAGTTTTGTGAACATACCAAAGAACGTCGCGACATTTTTGTGATCGAGAGTGATAAAAAAGTAATGAAGGAGTACTTTGAGACTTGTAAAAAGTGGCTAAAGTTTGTGACATTATTTACGCAGAAGTGGATTGTTAGGTCGAGTTACCAAGCCGTGCTAAATTATGGATAAATTCTTGTGATTAAAGAAAAACTTTGCTTTTAAAAAACAATCCACGTTTTCAATAAAGTTCCATGAAGAAAGAATAATCATAAAGCTGAATAAAGTTTAAGGGCTTATAACAAGATATAATGCAAGCCGTTTTTAACTTGAAAATCAAGTTGTCGCTATTCCCATTACAGAGATAATGCTATGTAATGGGATCAATTCATATATAATTCATCGTATTTCAATGAATAAAACGAATGCAGCGCGCACGGAAGATCTCTATTTTCCAATGACAAATCCCTGCACGTTTTATCACCTTATATGATAAGTATACACTCGGAAAAATCACGCTCGACTTACAATTCAAAGAATGATTTCCCTCAGCGCGAATTCTGTACGGATTTTAGTAGAATGGATAGAGACGCGAGAAGGAAAATTTGAAGGAAAAATGAGCAGGAGAGAGGAAACGAGAAAACGAGAAAGAAATGCGCGGAAGAGTCTCTAATCCGTTCTTCAGGGGACTTAAGCCCGTCTTCGTGTACCCTTCTCGGAGAATACCGTTTAAGTGTCGTCCGTCTGGGAGTCCTCCACTCAAGTAAATATTTAGGAATTTTTGAAGAGTCCCGAGTGCCTAAGAAAACAGTTTACTCCGTGAGGACGGATCCCTCCCGGGAGTCTGAACGCACAGGGCCTGGAACAGTCATCGCCAGCGTCTTTCGTCGACAATCAAACACGCCAACATCGCGCATGCCAGAAAAAAATATACAAAGGAAAGATATACGGGGTGCGTTTTATATGAAACGTTACCGCGAGCCTATGTTCGTGTTTCGGACTCATTCCACCGCACGCACTAAATCCGGCCTCTATCATTTCTATTTTAATTCTTGTGATATGTACACATGAAATGTACAACTAACTGCTTGTTTCGTCGGGTAATTACTTTTAATTGGACTTACTGTTTGAACAGTTTTCGATTTCGTGCACGTGATCGTCTCTAGCTGACTCACCTGTAACATAAGAATAACGAATACTTAATATTTGAAAATCATCGGTAATTTTACATTTTGATAAAAAAATAATTTCAATATAAGAATTTTCGAGAAAATTACCTAAATTTATGACAGTGAATTTCATCCGCCTACAATACTTTAAATTTCTTGTAATTATAATTTTTCGAGAGACACGAGTTGAACAGACATGTTATTAACATAACGGTGATTTTTTACGATTGTTCGCTACGGAGATATGGGCGCAGTTTGCATGTCCCAGTGATAATAATACGACTCATAATAAGACGTCAGCCGACATTTTAATGAGAGAAGAACGGTGGAGCACGGGAGCTCGTTAGGACCAACACATAAAGAACGGTCAGAGAACGGTGAGGAATGGGTTAACGCATATATAACTTTTTGGTAGAAGCCGTTCATTACCGCGCGCAAACATGTCCGGTAGAATTGCACGTGGGTTTATGAAGTACGGTATCTTGCAAATATTTTGCCTAATATAGATGCCCGAGGTTATAATGCATAGAAATAGTGACGTGATTTATACATTGTACGGCCGCTATTCCATTTGTGCGTTTTTGTTGTACGACAAAATTTCAAGCCTGTTGATTGGCTATAGAATAGAGAGATCCGAGGACTTCTCTGTCCTGTACACATATATATTGTACGAAAAATGCACAAATGAAATAGCACTCTATCACTTCAATGTAAACCGCAGATCGCATAAAGCGATCGGTAACAATGTGAAACTTCAAATCATTTAATAAATATTTATACTGGTATTTGAAACACGACAATAAGCGACGTGTAATGAAACCGCCGGTTTCGTATACACCAAAATAATGTTGACGATTAGTCTGGCTTTGATTTGATAGAATTGCGACTCGCAAGTTTCATTACACGTACCGCTGACGGACGCAAATGCGCTGTCACGCGTCAACGAGCGGGTTTCATCGACCGCTCTCGTCAGCATGAGTGCAATAAACCGTGCTTAATTACATGCAATAAGTAATTAAAGTGATTAAAGCTTATAATGCGACGCGAATCAGTAACGCGAGCGTAATCAAAATTTCGATTGGACAAGCGTATGTCCGTTACAACGAGCACTTTATAACGATAGCTTTTCGCGACCGTTTCGTGCTTTTAACGAGATGGTATCGCGTATGTGTAATCCCGTCCATGCGTTTTAGCAGGAAATGAAAATTTTGTTTCAACAAATGATTCCATTTATATTCGCTGTTATTATCGCCATATGTCAGTAATTTCATTAATTCGCATCAGTCGATTAACACTTTGTTAAATTATATTCTACGAAATCAAAACCATGCGGAAACATGCAGCAAAAAGAAAATTTCATTCTGTGGTTTCACTGATGATATTGTATAAATTAATTTATAGATTCATATAGAGTTATAGATTCATATAGATTTTATATAAATTAATTATATATATTCGCGTATTAATAATATTTTTCAATTGTAAAAAATTAGTTACCGACATATTTGATGCTGAAAATCAAGCATATATAATAATGTATCAGATGATGTTTAATTCAGTTTGTTTGACTAACAAAATAATATTTAAAATAAGTAAAATTCTAAAAGGTTCTCGAAATTATCAAAAAATTAAACGTAGAAATTAATGAGAGTCAGTAAGTAGAGCGCCAATTAAAAATGCAAACGTTCTTTATTTAATTTACTTGAATGTTTCGACCCCGCTTTGAATCATCGTCAGTAATAATTAAAAGATCTTATCTAGAAGACCAGGAATAAGTATCCTCAATCCCAGTTATGTTCTTGACGCGATGTTTCATTGACACATGGTTGATCGGTACGAAATGATGAACAAGTGTCTAAGAGGTTTGTCAATATTCTATAAAATCTGATGATACGACGTACATTTAATGATTATTAATTAATTGTTGAAGATGATTCAAAGCGGAGTTAAAACATTCAAGCAAGTAAATTAAATTAAAGAATCATTTTATTTCAGATCGTGATTGTGTTTCAAGTCTGATACACAAAAACAGCGCGTAGTCTATAGAGCTGATAATTGTATATTCACATATGAATATTACTAACAAGTAGCACCAAAACCCGCTCTTACCGAAAACGACATTCTTCTCTTTTATTTGTATTTAAATAATTTCATTTAAAATGGTTTAAATACACAGTAAAAAAAATTGTGTATTTGTGTTGGAAACGATTCACTCACGTTTTTGTGTTAATCATTTGTGTTGAATTTTTTAACATATTCGAGTGTTAATTTAACATAATGTGGTTATGTTATTTAAAGATTTTTTGTGAAATTGATATTCAATGTTTCTTAATGTCAAAATGACACAATTTATGAATAATTGAACAAGTAACATAAAAATAATGTGTTTTAAAACGTAAATTCTAAGACAGACGAATGAAATATGTGTTAATTTAACATATTATAAATGTTAATTTTTTTCCCACGGTATGTTTACAAACTGTGTCGATGTTATCTTTCTTCGTATTTATTCTCTTACATAATATTTGTGTTACCTTCTAACATATTCATCTTGTGTAAAATCAACTAAAAAATTTGAGTGGACCATTTGGGATTTATGTTAATGCGATTTATGTTAAATTCAACACATTTTTTCCAACTGTGTAAAGAACATTTATATTAGTAATTAGCGCTCCACTTACCGCGCTCTGAGTCTCATTAACTCTCAATCCTATCTACCTTTTAATTTTTTGAAAATGATTCTTATTGCAGAATCTATAAGTAAGAAATAAGCGAAATATATCGTAATATCCTATTGAATGACACAATATGTAGTCGAGGTTCCTTCATGCAACCAACAGGCTTCGATATTGACATTTTTATTGCGGATTTCGACGAACTGCACGGTGGCATCGTCGACGTCGTCGTCGTCGTCGTCCTCGTCATCGTTGTCGTCGTCATCGTAACCGTAGTGGGTAGTCAGTACGTGCATGCATCCTCGATGAGGGACGTGCGCCCGCTGAATAATGCCGAGAATTCGGGGAAGAAGAAAATGAAGGTCGATGGTAAGGGCGCGCGGCGAACGGAATGAAAGAAGGGAGTAAGAGGCGAATAATAAAAGTCGGGACAGCTATAAAAAAGAGAGAGGAAGAATGAAAGAGTCACGTGGCGCATCGAAGAAGCAGCCGGCGCTCAATGAATCCCCTCGAACAGTCTCGTTAAAACGGAACCTACGACATCGACACTGACACTGTCGACATCGTCTTCTTCGCCTTTCCTTTCTGTTTCTTCTTCTTCTTCGTCATCGTCACCGTCGACGTCGTCATCTTCTTTATCGTTGTCGTCGTCGTCGTCGTCGACGTTGTCAGGGTTTACGCGACCTCGAATGGCAGTCACAGAAAGACCAGCTGTGTCTCGACTGACGAAGACTTTCAAAGAACCTCCGAAAAGTCTCACAGTGAACACCGGTTGTGCTACAAGTACAGGGCGTGCTGTGGTTTCAGTCAGAGCCCCCTTTCCTCCCACCGCCTCTTAAATGCCCTCCGCCTTCCTTCCTTTATACCCCCGCGACCGGAATCCATTCACGCACCGCCTCTATATTTACCGCCGTAATAAATTTCACGTCAGATTTCAGACGGTCGGCGCAAGGAGGCAGACACGAAATTCGCACGCCCGCGCGGGGATTGCATTGCTCCTTTATCGAGAACTGGTAAACAAGTTAAACCAGATTAGAAGCGCGCTGTCTGTAACCAGTGTTGTCTGCGTCTGCTAGCTTCGCTCCTGACCCTTTCCCCGCGACTATTCTTCTTTTCTATGGCGAGTGAGGAGAAGAAAAGATCGCGACGATAAATAGAGTCAAAAAGAAGAAGAGGAGAACAAACAGAAGTACAGAGAGCCAGAGGACATTTTCGCGCTTCATCTTCTCGAGTGGGACTCTTAGTTTCTTTCCTCTCGCTCGTGTCTCAAGGGAGTTTTGACCGTCGTGTAAACAACTTTGACTGAGAGTGTTATCCGGTCTGCAACGATAGATATTGTCTTTACCTATGAACCTATTTCCGTTCTAAAAGCGTTTAATGAGACCTTTGTTCAAGAAATGTATCTACAAGTAATATTTCTTCATTTCATAAGAATTGTCTTGTCCACGGTGACAATGCAATTGCTTTTTAAATCGCAAACTTAATCAAAGATCACTTAGGGTAACAAAGTTCATGGAAAATAAACAGACGTGTAATTATTGTAATGACTGCATTTAATTCCGATCATACGATATTGCGTGGTCGCGAAATCGCGATGTACGCGTTACCCTAAGTCACGAAAGCATCCGTGCCAAAGAACAAATTATACGGAGGTAGCGAGGGTCCTGGCTAAAATTTTCTATCAGTTTTATACGCAAATTTCTCGAATTACATTTCTGGGAAATTACCCAGTGAATCGCGCATTAGGATTAGCACGCCAATTTGCAATGCCTTTCAAAATTGGAAGATAAAAGCAGAAACGCTTTCTCTTTCATTGCCATAACAATGGGTTGTCGGCACGCAACAATTCATGTCGCGACGGATCAGGACGTGGAATCGTCGCGTCGTGTTGCATCGCGTCGTGTCGACGTGCTTTCGAGTAGCCGAATGGTCATCAGATGCATGTGCACGGCTACATGAATCATGAGCTCGTAATTGCGCAATACCTACATTAATAAGATTAATGTCGCTGTCTAAATGCCAACCTTGAAACAGGCAATCTCGTAATGGCTAAGATAAAATACGACGTAAATATAATTCTGCAATTATACGCTAGTAACAACCAGTACCCCAATTTTGTAACAATATTTCGGTATCATTTTGATACATTAGTTAACTTCTCGTTAGCAGCTCTTTTACCATATGTATAAATATCTGCACAACGACGATATCGACACTGTCCTCAAAGAGTATTCTACAATAAGTTATAAACATCTCATCGCCAGTCGTAATGCTTCGCGACAATTAATTAAAAGCGTCAATAGTAATATTAATAATTACTGATACTTCTAATTGGCTATTGCGAAGCATTGCGACTGGCGATGGGATATTTGCAACACATTGTAAAATGCCCTTAAAGCCCGGTTCTTCTGTTTAATTTTTGATTAAGCTTAACTTGATGTTTTATCCAATGGGCTTTATTTATGATGATGTCATGGCTGAAATCCATTGGTTGAAACATCAGATTAAATTTAATCACAAGTTAATCATAATATGAAAATATATTAACCATATAATATAATATAGAAATATAATATAACCATAATATGATAATATGAAAAACAGCTTAAAAGTTACAGAATCGTACAGGCACTTTAGAGCTTGCGTCTCTTGTCAGATAATCCATCGAAAGTAACATAACACATTACGAGGCTATCGATTTCGTCATTTACTTTCGTAATTGAACGGTTCGCGATGCCCGAAAAGCTCGCGATACCTTTTTCAAAGCGTCCCGCATGTACACATATGCCGGTACATACGCACGAGTGTACATAGGAGTGCATGTACGCCCGTACGAACAATGCCACGATTCAGGAACGCTGCCGTACCTTACGGCAACGGTATATAGCGTCGGTGAATGACGAGCATTCGAGCGAATGGGACCAATCAGACTGATTGGCCGGTTGGTATTTACATTTCTGCGGGCAAGCCCGCCGCTCGAGGCCGCTTGCACTAGCGTCGGGAGATTTGGAGAGAATGCGGGGCAGATACGATGCTGTGTCGATGCAACCGTGCAAAACCCTCCTGATGCGTCTACGCGATGATGCGGGGACTATTTCGATTCGAGCTCGAATGCTCGATGGTCGCATTATTTGATTCGCGGCTGAGAAAGATGAATATATAATCCTATGTCCTGTTCTCGCGTTTCTCTACATCATTTGCGCTAATAATTGATAAATTTACTTTAAATTTACTTTAAAAAAGAAAAGAAATAATACTAGCGACACAGAATGTAGCAAATAATTTGTCACCATATAATTTAGATTTAGCGTTATAAATATAATGTCATTATAATGTCATTTTGAACGAATACATCTCGTAGTTGGAAAAAAATTACTTCGATTTGCTTCTCAACGGAAGAAATTTTTCAGTTAGCAAAAGAGCAGTTAAACATCATGAAAGAACGTAGTATCCTCCAATTAAAATCTCCGCAGGCGAATGCTCTTGGACTCGCACTCGCGGAGGAATACAACTAGTAATTATCGCACCCGGCCCTCATCCGACGATGCTCGACAACGCGGACACGTTTTATCTTGTGTCGGGTGGACAAGCCGGAGGCGGGACACGCGAGAGAAACGTTTACGATACACGAGACACCGATGTACTTTCCGTTCTGAGAGTTAATTGCGCCCTTGCGAGCTCACGCGAGAGGCGTTTGGTACATCGGCTTCTGCGAGGCCCCGAGGGAGGGAGCGAACGCAGTAAAAGATTTGCGAGCGTGCGTCTTCATCGAGATCAACCAATCAGCTTCGACACTTCGAACGACTGTCGAGTTACTACCGATGTTCGAGCACAGTCGCATAATTTCGACGGTGGAGTCGCCGATGCGACTCGAGCGCTCTCTCACCGGCTCAGGCTAATTAATAACCGCAAGTAACAAGGAGCAGATGGAGCGGTAGAAACTTGGGAACCAGACCCCTGAGCCACGCTTGGTCGACCGGCTTGGCTCGACTCCGCTTGGATCTGTTCAACTCTGGCACTAACACACATCCACATACTATCCATTATTATGCACGTGTGGTCCGGATGGTCGCGTGCACGCTATTAGCGAAAAGGAGTGTCTCGAGCCTCCACCGTGAAACAACTGTCCTTTCCTTTTATCTCCCGCTTATTTTCGACATTTTCATAATAAGTCGAGTGTCGTGAATGAAGGAGATGAATAGGTTTCCGGTTGATTTTGTTAGGGCCCTGAAGAACTTCCGGCTTGTAGATGAGATGCTACAAGATGTACCAGATGAACGTTTAAAGGAACGTTTAAAGGAAGCTCGTTAACAAGGGTGAACTTAATCATCTTGATAACGTACGCGTGCAGTAACTCTTTACATACACCGTTATACGTCTTAATTATTTTATTATCGCTGTTATACTATCTAACCTTGAATCCAACTTTAATCATAATAAATACTAATAAAATACGGATATTAAACGTGTTATTATACATTGATAAAAATCGTATGTTTAAACTACAAAGAATGAACGGTCAATATTATATCCGCCGCAGGCAAGGTTGTATATTAGCAGCGTTTCTATGCGTGGTCGCGTGCGCAATAATTGCTTTTCGCTACACGTCGGCGTCGCTCAAAAAGCAACATTTGCACGCGACGCGGCTCGATGCGTTGCGCGTGCATATGCGTTCCGCTTGAAACTAAAAAAAATGCACACGCTCGCCCCACACGTTTCGGAAATCGTGAGCGACAATGGTTTCCTGTTCCATCCCTGCGGGGCGTCCAGCTGTCTGTCTGGGCTACGGTCGCGTGAATGAATCGTTCTGCGACTGCATTGTGTCTGTTTTCCAGTTTTCTGACAGAACCGCTGTAACCAGCGACATCTTAATCCGCGTATCCTTCGTCATTTAGACGTTCGAGTAAGCTTACAGTTGACTCTTTGAGAAACGATGTCTCAGCCGTGCCTGTGTGCACGAGAGAGATACATGTGTCTTCAATAATTTTACCAGAGTTAGTCACCCATGACTCATTGCCGTCACATAATGTTGCACTACATTTTAACGTCGCTATATCTGTCGGTTGCGACACGAAAGTGAAAAAGTTTGACACTTGGCGATTTACGGCTGTCTCCTCTCTCTCCCCCCCCTCTCCCCCTCTCCTTCCTCTCTTCCTCTCTTCCTTCCCCTCTCTCCTCTCTCTATTTATCTATCTGTCTATCTACTTCTCGTTGCGGAGTTCCACTGAAAACTTAAATAATTCAAAGAGCAGTATAGTCAGCAATACGGCGACCATTCCTGGCGTCATTTTTTCTTAAACTACTTCGCGGTTTAGTTGTAGACAGGGTCGCGAGTACGGAGTTTCGACTTAAGCTACGGCAAACGAGGTAGATTCCAGGTCGTGGACCAGTGCGGTGTAGGCTATCGTAGCTTGCGAATGTATACGTAATGACCTTACGCTGCGCTTTTTTACGATGCTTATCAAATGCAAATCCTACTTTATTGCGATTGGTATTCTTATTACGCGTTTCCTCTCTTACCCGCCTCCGACGGAGCGTTTTCGTTTTCCATTCGGTCCTCCTTCTCCTCATCTTCGCGTCCTTTCCACGCGGAGGAAGAGGATCCTCGTCCGACCGCGCCATATACATGTAAACGCGAACGACCACCTTTTAACTTCCCATTTAGATTAGAAGTTCGCGATCGTCTCGAGCTGCGTTATTTTTCGCGTCAGTTTTGCACTGTGTGCCGGAAAGCACTTTAGTACAAGGTCTCTCGAGAGACAAGCACGGAAGACGTTGTAGCATAAAACTTTTTCCATATCAAGACTAATGTTACCTCAAGAATCGTCACATGAGTTTTTAACAACTATTCTCTTTTTCTTTTCACAGAATTGTATGATTCATTCCAAATAAAATATAATTTACAGAGTTCGTCTTGTTCTCATAGAAATGCATGGTTTTTATTACGCGTGGCTCAAATTTGATCCGGGCATTTTGATTACAATGTATTTTTTATACCAACGCGAGCTGTGCTATATCAGATGCTATCTCTTCAGAATACCTTGCACGATGTAATAGGATAACATAGGTACGTGCGTTCTACTGAAGTTTTTCAATGTTGGAATTTTTCGGACTTGAGTATCGCAAAATTTTAATCATACAGCTTTTGCAAATTTGATAAATTTACACTTAGTCATATATTTATTGCGCAAAGTAAAATAAAGTTTACCACAATTCAACATTATTTCATAATGTATCAATGTTAAGATACCTACAGTTAAACATAGGGATAGTATAGCTAAACATTGGAGTAGTATATTGAAATAACTCAAGCTGCTCAATTGCAAGAGAAATTACATTTCTTGCCTTAAATCAATCCTAACGAAGTAAATCGATGTAAACTGATTGGCACACGCGCTTATAATCTGGTTACGCGATTGATCGGCAGCGAGTAATAACTTATGATAGAAAGGGACGCATCCCAGCCCATAGCCGCGAGCTGTGTTTCGCAGAGGCAGACGCTTTTTGGGGTTGCATCGGCTGGAATTTCAGCCGGCACCTCCTTCCACCGTAGGGCGTCGGACCGAGGGACAGAGGGGTTGTTTTCGTGTAAAGGCACGACGTATCTGTTGGCGTGCGGGTTGTTCGGTATCAAACCCGGCGTGCCTAGAATTCCCCCCGTAATTGCATCTCCCAACGTCCACGCCGACGAACGATTGCATTTTCGGACCGTGTCATGACATTAATAGTAAAAAGCCATTACGCCTCTTCGACTCGTAACACGACTATCTATGACGGATAGATCACCTGCCTTGTCGCGCTATCCATTGCCGCGTGACGTTCATTTTCGTAAATCGTTCCGCTCGTTTTCACGTGAAAGCGTCGACGTTCCACTGAAGCCACCCGTTTACATTCGTGCGTGGTACGTTAAACGGAATTGTAAATTACGATGCGCTCACTTTCGGCCCGATGATAATTAACGTATTGTGGTCGGCAAGGTACGTACACCGTATTTGCTGCTGCGGCCGTGATTACGCGGACTGTGCAAACTGCAAGGCTCTAATTATGTTTTAAAGCGTAATCTAAACTGAAACGCATCGGTTAACACGTAGGTGTAAATTAGAAAACCGGCGGCGTCAGTTCGGAACTTCGTCGTCACCGTCGGCTACGCTCTCTGATAATACATTTTCACACGATTCATTAAAACTTCAACAATGAGTAATATTATTACAAGTTATTATAATATGTTTATATCATTCTGCAACATGTTGAAAGATGCAGGAAACAATTTCCAAGGATGCTATATTGATTATTATATGCATTACATAACATAAAAAATAAGATTTTTATTAATTTATTTGCATACGTAATAGTTCATGCGTCGAATATACGTCGATTTTAAAGAAAAGAAAAATATTATTTACATTTATCGTTCTACAACGAAGTAGCTTCGTAATGAAGGCGCATCTCGTGTTACAAAGGGAAATGTTCGGAACAAGTCTGCTCGCTTGCTCTGTCGGCATTTTGTACGTTCCTCAAACAGACAAATGTGGATGGACACGTGTTCATCTGAAACGGAACGCAACGTGAGATCCAGTCGAATCAGGGGTAGAATGAGGAGTCTCGAATTACTAGACAACCAAGGGGTGGAAGGGGGTTGATCGCCGATAGGGCGATGACTCGAGGTGTTGATACGTTACCGCGATTTTAGGGAACAAAGGCGTTGAACGAAACTTGACGCCGACATTTACGGATCAGGAAACCATGGTTCCTGATCGAATACGATAAAAATTTACAGCAAAAGAAATCATCATAAAAATGACACGCGATACCTTATTAAGAATTATTTTTTAAGATAATACTTCAAATACTATAATGTGAAAGTTTTCGAAAAATTAAATAAAAAAGTTATTTGTAAATTTGAAGTGAGCACTCACCAACTGCAGTCATTAATACTGCTATACGTACAACTCATGGACAGGCAGCCGCCTAAACGTCTTTGTATATATAATGTATATAGATTTCATGAAGCTTCGCACTATGAATCATCGCAAACCTATCATCTTTAGAAGTATACAGACTGGGTATTATTAGCAACAGGTATTATTTTTATTTATATATTGTTTCAAAAATATCGGTAATAGATTAAAATGCGGTTAGATATTGATAATCTTTAAGAAGCTATTTTTGTTATGGGCTCAATCCAAGAATTGCAAGAATTAAACAAAATATTGCTGTTTAAGTAAAACTAATCTCGTTGGAGAGATCACGATCCAGAGACCGCCCTTCGCCCAAGAAGAGCTGACGAAAAAAGAAAGGGAAAACGTTCGGCCGGAGGAAATGCCGGTCGCTGCCTTTATCTCCAAGCAGGTACCGAGACTGAGAAGCGACGTCTTAAAAGTCCTTCGTTAGTTTCTCCGCTCACGAGAGACGAGGATAATCCGATCCTCTCTATATACTAGAATATCCTCGCGGCTTCAGAAAACTTTAACGCTCGATGGTTCCGACAATTTTCTTCTCAATCGATGGCAACGTCACAGTCAACTTGACAGGCAGCAAGCCGTAGAAGGTATCGTTTCTTTTTTACCTTCCTTTTTCCGCGCTCTTCTGATTTATATGCCTGAAATATATTGTGAGGGCAGGAATAAAATATCTCTCGCTGCAACGACATTTTTATATCGCCAGCTGTCACGGAATAAATATTGTTTGAGTGGGCCGTCAAGGATATGTCTTCGAATATAATTTCAATTCTACACGTCGACATTGACATTATATTACTTTATTCATCGAACCTGCGCTTATTTTAAGACTATTGTTTTTTCTTTTACGTATAAAAATCCGTAGTCTCTTGTTAGAGACGTGTTGACTTTTTTTGCATGTGTTGGCTGCAGATATATACGACCTATACAGTTAACGTCAGTTTATCAGAGGAAATTGTCTTGGTAAAGATACTTTCATTGCTTTCCGAAAAATGACGATTTAACGACGAGTGTCATGAAGGCTGAGTCATAATGACCCGAAAGATTTTAAACATCTATTTCTTGTTACATACTTGCTTTACATTATCATAAATAAAAGTGCTTTATATATACTTAGTGGTTTATTTTATCAGATTATCTATATTAAAAGACTGCCATTTTATAAAAACTATTAGCTTTTTAAAATCATCCATGTAACACATTTTAGCACCTCAATGACGCCGGATTAAATAAAATCTGATATGTGTGTTACGAATGGATTTAAACTTGGATCTTTGATACATAGAGTAGAGAGACGCATAATCTCTTTACGTCACACCTAGAGAAAGAAATTCTTCGATTCAAAGAAATGTTTCTTTGCTATACGGTTAAAGAAAAAATTTCTTTGATTTGAACGTCATTTCCTTGATTTGAACATAATTTTTTTAAATCAAATAAATTTTTTTATTTTAAATAAAATTAAAAATAAATTTCTTTGAATGAAAGAAACCTTTCTCTGGGTGCACAATCATCACACCGTTGAAATAGAAGGAAAAATCATTGTAATAAAGGAAAAGCTTTGCAACCGTGTTTTATCCGTTTAGCAATATCCGAATGTTTACGATTTCGATTCAGTCGAATAAATCAGATTTTAGTTGGTACACTGGCTTTTACGTTTTAACGCTCACAGATACTTTCAATAGGCTTTACAGGGTTGAAAGAAATTGGGCGCTATCGGCAATCACGATAGGATCTGGCACGCAATTGCATCCGCGCTTGACCAAGCGCGGAAAGGAAGGTTTGCGATTGGCCCGGTGCAAGGCGAGAGACGGATATTGCGTCGACTCGAGCCGCAGACGTTACGCACGGAAGCTCGAGCGTCGGCAATAAAAATGCCGTACGCAGAGAAAAGGGAGATACAATAGAAACGCAATGGGCGCAACGAGTGGATGACTGGGCGACGTGGACGAGCGGGAGAGGAGAATTGCCTCGCTCTCTTCGGCGCTGCTACAATTGGTGTACCAGCCGCCGCGGTGCAATCTCATTCGCGCTCTCTCGCATGAGCGAACAGAAAGCGTATTCCAAGCTGGGCCCCTCTTGCTTTCTACTCCACCTCTTTTTCCACCTTCGACTTCCCTCTATTCTCCCCTCTCCTGTCTACATCATTCGGCCGTTACCGAGATACTGGGCGCTACATTCTTTTCGACAATGGTTTGAAATTCGAAATTTCGATGATCTTTGAGAGACTCATTAGAGTTCTAAATTTTGCCAGCATTTTATAAATGTCTATATTTAATGAAAATAATATACTGTACCTTAATTAATTGGAATTAACACCTGAATGAAATTTTAACAATATATGTCGAACAACTTTGTCACGGTCTCTTTTAGAGGGCTTCTCTCTCGCGGTGCATGTAATGCGTTTCGTTTCGCCTCTTTATCATCTTGCTTATGCCGGACGAAGGTCTTTTTCTGCTTTCTGCTTCCCCTCCGCTTTTATCTTCACTAAATATATCCGTCATGCGACCACTTCACGAACAGGTGGGTGTCAACGGCCACTTTCAGATAAGCCTCGAAAGAAAATCTGGAAGAGGATGATCCAGTGGAACGATTTGCAGAGAGTTGTCAAAAGGCCGATGACGTATCGTCACCTTTATCTCGAACATGGTATCACGTTTCTATCTTACGATCTCTTATAAGTTGGCAGCTTGTTATAGACCAATATCGAACAGATAGAAGAAGAACGCAAAAATAGCTAGAAACGATATTTCGATAAGATATTTCCTTTCATTAAGTAACGATCGACTATGCCATTGCACTGATGACAACTGAGCAGCGATGAATGGAGAAAAATCGGAGCATAGATAAGCTGCCGTCACTTACAGCTCGTTCATAGCACTCATATGAACAGTCTGGTCGTGAATGTTACGGTATGTCGAGGGGTCCCCATGTCGTTTACACGGTCGGCAGTAAATTTAGATCAGCGGCACTCGACGTTATCCTCAAAGCCTCGCTTGGATTCGTCCGTTCCGGTACACTTTTTTCTAGCATAATTTTAGGCCGACCAAATAGTTCGCGTCACTCTACGCCGCCACTCTGTTAATCATTTTAGCCAAATGTTCCTTCGAACTTGAAGACGCCGTTTTGTTTGGTGGAGGAGGAACGCAGAGAATGGTGAGGGGAAGAAAAGAAGATAATTGGCAAGCGGAACGGGGATGAACCCTGGAAACGATATTCGCTAATCCGACAGCGGACAATTATCTGGTCCGTCAGAGCACGACTCACGGACGGCAGACAAGCGTGCAAACTTGAGAAACGGTCGACGGAACGGTTTAAATTTAGTAACTCCTTTTAGTGAGCGGCAACAAGCATCTGAGTGTGCGAACGCGGCGTGTTACGCCGCCAATCGTAAAGCGATTCCGTCGAGTTTATCAGACAGATTAAAAAAATGTTTCGTTATGCGAATCGTTGACGATTATTAGACCCACGATAAACGATTGGAACGAACATGACTGTAATTTCATTTGGTCTTTGATGTGTCTTTTAAAAATCGCCGCTTGCTTGTATTAAATAAATGACAAAGATGTCTTTATAACGAAATGTGAGTCGGAAGAATGAGAATAATTATTTAATTATCTTTCGTTTCTATCATACAGACAAGGCATAATGAATGCCATTAATAAATATCTGTTTTACCATCGTCATTTAGCGAAAGCGTTGTTTGCAGAAGATAATGAGGTTTAAAGAGGCGAGACAGAAGAAGAGAGAGAGAGAGAGAAAGAAAGAGAGGAGGGAACAGGCACGAAGTTCAACGAAACCGTGCCATGTGAGCGTTCGTTCACGACGCATCGTCGCCTGTGCGCGTTTCCAGAGAATCGCTGACATTCGAGAGGCGGAGCAGAAACTCCAACAGAGACGCGAAACCGCTTCAGACGTAAGCACTCTTGAGAAAGTTTTATGATTAAGGAATTAATTACGGTGGATACCTCTTGCCAGGTTGATGACCGATTAGAACGGGTCCGTTTCTCAAGTATATCGATTAAAAGATCGGCAGCATTTCGGAGGCGGAGGTGGTGAATCTCTTGATTTTTTACCCTACCAAGTTCAACTGTAATTTCGAGCCGGGCCACCGTGTGCCTTAAGCAGCGGAACTTTCCGACTCGAGAATTTCTTCACGTTTCTTTCTTTTTTCTCCTTCTTCGCCGAGAAGAGACGAGAGTTTACCAACTGGAATGATGCTGGTAGTACGAAGTGCACGGAGAGGGAGAGAAGTCGGAGGAAGATGGTACGTCAGTTCAATGTCTTCATGGTAACTAGTCCTTAATGAAGCAAACTTTTATTTACTTTTGAATTTTCCTCGCACAGTGAAGCTTCTACTTACCGCCGCGACCGGGTGCATTTTCACAACCACAAAATTCTCGCGTGTGTATGCAAATGCGTCGGCCGCAAATTGTTTGTATTGAACGTCGCTGCGGCAACGTTTCGACATTCGGGTTGAAACAAACTCGGTTAATGACTTGATTTCGTTTGAGTTTAATTAATCGCGTAATGAATTTTGGATCCGATTGCCGGCAAATTATTTCATTGAAGTTAATCGGATTCATATGTAAATTGACCCATGTTGAAAATACGTTCTCGGACGTTCGTTTTATTGTCGAGGGGAAATCACGGCATGTCGTACCGGTCTGCGATCGCATCTTACACGAGATCGACCTGTATTAAATAAGTCAAGGTGGCGAGATTCATCGATCTCGCGTCGATCGTTTGACAGATAACGGATAGATGATCGTGGTTAGACACACGATCAATTAGTCCCGTAGGATGTTCGATAATATCCATCGACAAGCAACGTCAGCTTTGGCATGTGCATCATGATCGCCGCAACCACAACATGCCGAGTACCTGCGGTCGATGAACACGTAAAAGAAGATTGTGTATGCTTTAGTAAAATTGACAGGATCAAGAAGCTAGCTTGATATTACTTTATCTGTCTAGGAATAAAAATGGAACGCATAGTAGAGATGTCAAGTGTCAGTTTGAAGCGCAACATGACAACGAGTCTCTGATACACTGACACGAGTCTCTCACGAAGTTACCTCGAACGCTATCCATCTCTCCTCACACTAGACTATCTTACTACCTAATTAATCCTTCGGCTCAATTAACTTCTCAACGCGGCTCGACGCCGGTGATGATCATAGTAACGTCCGGCCCACGTAGTTTACTAAACGTCGCTTTTTCATACCTATTAATTAAAAGCGCGCGTGGCCGGGGGAGCAGGTGGCATCGTTTTTCCCTCATCGTCATGAAACGAGGGAGATATTTCCTTCCCCTCGTCACTTTCTCGTACAACCGGCGCGAAGATATATATTTAGAGTAGACCCATCACTCAGCCTCTCCCCACTTTCCCTCTTTCATTCTTTCGGCCGTTCCGCATCCTCCCTTCACTTTCGTGTCCTCTCTATCAGTACGGTTTCTAGAAAGAGTCTACTTTCGCCTTGTTAGTAAAGTAAATACCGTCGCGTACGGCTCGGCGTTAGTGCATCTGCTTCTCACGACGCTAACAAAAGTGACGCGTCACGGAAAGTGGTCGGGAAGGACGAGGGTAAGGCGGAGCCGGCCAATCGCAACGTCAGGTTGCAGGCTGCATCAGTCAGACAATTAGGCGACGATCTAAGCTCATGCCTGTTTGGATCCTAAACAAATAGGCTTACGATGATCCGCAATGGGATGACGGCGTGTCACACCGACGTTCTATAAATCCGTTTACGATGTATATATTCCCTGGTACGTAGAGAAGAAAGGGTACTAGTGGAGTGACGATCTTATAAATGATGAACGGAGTTGGAATAGTTTTTATTATAATTAAGGCTTAAAGTAAACTCATGAATTTTGTTATAAAAGAACATAGATAAATTTTTACTATCTTAAACTATAAGTTATACAGTGTATATAAGCATAAGCGATAAATTACATAAATTTAGATTTAATAAAGATTAATTGTGCATAATAAACGATAATATGTATAATACGTATAATATGTGTAATAAGCGAATTCGAGATTCCAAATCTAAAATTCGAAGTATATAGTATATAGTTTGTAATGAGGTGACAATGCATCAGGGAGTGACTAATAAATCTCTATAAGTCATAGACTCATTCTTTGGGAAAGCAAAATCGTCGAAAAGCGGCTTAATGAGTTTAACCCGGAGATCACTCCGTATGGAGAGAACGGATAAGACAGGCAGAACTAGTAGTGGCAGCTTCCCTTTTCTGAGTATGAAACTAGCTTTCTAGCTCTTGCCCGCACTATTTCTTCGTCGATGCATATCCTCCATGTTTAGGGGTATATGGCTTTCGCCGTCAGTTGGCTCATGTCACTCGGGATTAGCGTTGTTTGGACAGAGGAAATTAACTACTACACCCCGGGCGCCGCCATCTGCGTGGGCGTGCACGACATTGTGTCGTGAGCATCCCCCTTAAGATTTCGGGGCAATGTAATTCAGTGTCGAAACCGATCCTAGGGGGGTCGTCCGTCGGCGGTGACATCGCCATTTCCGTGATTAGACGCAACCCCAGGGTCAGTATATTTGATTGCGTTCTTATGACGCTCTTTTGGGAAATGCAATCGATAGTGACACGAAACTCAATGTGTCTGTGCAAAATAATGTGCATTGCGATGTAGAAAGGATAGAAAATGAAAGAATTTATAAAGCAACCGAAGCCAAAGTTACTTGTCTTCTCACGTAATTCATCTGTTGCATTGTTTCTAGAGATCTAACTCTTCGAAGAATTCACACATAGTAATTCACGCAGAGATCGAAACATGTTATTAGGAGCATTAAATAACGCGTAGTCTTCGATCGATTAATACCAATCTGAGAATTCTCCGTTCACTCACGATAAAATGCTGGTATCCGATCGTAAATAACACTCTCGTGTATCATGCAATGATTAGTTCTACAAATAAAAAAATATCGCAATGAAACAACTTTCATGTAGTAATGAAAAGAGTAATAATGCTGTTTCAATCACTCCTGAAAAATCGTTCGTATAATTACAAGTATAATCCTTAATCATATCGCATATTGCAATGCACGTTGAAAAATATTATTTATATTACGCGTCGAGGATAATGCGCTATTCAGGCTATTATTATATAAAACGCGTATTAAGGGCGGAGTTAGTATGCCAGAGTGAACGTGATCGATTAGCGCCAGTCTCGCGGCTGCACCTGCAGGTCGGTAAGACATAAATGAAAATGGCGTTTACCTCGTTGATCGATTCTGTAAATAAAGATCGCGTTGCTCTCACTGTTGTACCAACGGCGCCGGCAACAGCGGTTCGATTATCAACGAGAATGCAGGTAGATACTGAAGGAATCTCGCTCTGAGAAACAAGGAGCGAAGAAACAAGAACAAAAAGTAAACTATGATGCGGCGACGACGACGACGACGACGGCAACGGAGGAGCCACAGGTCGAGGCCGCAATGCCCCAGGTAAGATTTTCGCACCCGGCGGTAAGCTCGTTAGCGAGAGATTGCGATCAATGACCGAAGATGAACGCGTTCGCACGGTAGAACAGAAAAGTGGGAGGAAACGACTAAGGAGGTTGCTTTGCAAGCGTTACCTGGCGATATTCTGGCCTGCTCGTTAGTGCCGGCCTCTTGCGCCGACCTTCTCCTTTCTTTAATACGTGTTATTCGATACCACCGTAGGTGGTTACGGCAGTAATTGCGTTCACACTTAACCATCTCGTCGGGCGCGGGATAACGATTGGTCGGCAATCGCGTGCGTCGAATTTGTCGTCCTTTTTGCGCTCTGGATATAATGCGGGAGTAAATACACTTATAAGGCTAAGAGGGAATTTTCTGATATTGCGCCGATTTATTACAAGTTACGAGTACAATCGCTTCTGATGCAAGTAGGCGTTGGAATTTTTCAACGAGCTTGTTGATATTTAAAAAAAATGTAAACCATTACCTTTATTTCTTTTAAATATATAGTAAATATAAAACTATAATATATTACACATTTTTTAAAACACAAAAACATATACTGTCTATTACATATGTATAATTTATTTTATTAGAAATAATTACAAATATATGTTTCACATAAAATTTTCACAATTATTTTCACTGGATACACGACTGGGGCTTTCTATTTGTTTCTCCGAGGAGAACAATTGTCCTCTTCATCGGGATTGTTACCGTCCGTTAATCAAAAGAAAGACAAATAAATACATATAATATCTACAGACATCGTTAACATTTAATGGTTAGTATCTGACTTTATCAACTTTTGACTATTTCGAAAGATTTTATTCTACTGAATAGATTTATATTATATAAATATCCTATATTATACGTGAACATAAAAGATTTAGAAAGAAACGTCATCCTCAAATGCAATTGCATACGCGTCATGGTAATCGTATTTATGATCGTCGTACCTATCTTATTAACTGACAGGTACACTGTAGTTGAGAAAGTTTCAGGGTAAAACTTACAGTAGTTTAATACGATGTGGTGAACTTTTCCGCGTATGTACGACCGTAATGGTAATTCCCCAGCAGGGATCAATTTCGCCGCATTCTTCATGATGACGCATCAGAAATGCAATTTGTCTGAAGTTTTAACTGGAAAATTGTAACTTTTCGCAGCTTTATTAGCTACGCGTATGTATGCGTACGTCATGAATACCAAATGCAACGAGTATGAGTACGCCAAAAATATCAGGGAAAATTCTAAAATATGCAACGACTTTTCTATGCAAATTACGTAGCATAAATGAAAATCAAATTAATTGTTTAGCCTTTTGGATAATCAGACACATGTGTTTAATATTAATTAAGAATATCAGAATGCTGTATAAAAGCTTGATTATTATCCCGCTTACTTAAAATGAACGTGCGATATCACGACTTTCGAACGCACTAGCTTCGTAAACGTACGCCCGTACGCCATAAAAGCGATATCGGAAATTTTTTGCGACGCGTTCTAAAATATAACGGTTTTAACGTTAATTATGCTCAAACGGTCAGCATAGAAAAAAATTTATAAAGGGCATTCGGGCGTATCTCGCAACCGCGTCGCACCGCGCCGCATTAAAACGCGCGTGGAAGTAACGATATCGCCATGCTCGTGGTAAGCCGCAGAGTGGCGATAATCGTTGGGCAGGTTTTTTTACCGGTTTTATTCCCGGACGCTTCGAATGTGGAGCAGAGCGCGCCCATCGCGTTGGCATATCTGCACGCAACGGAAACTTCGTCGGGGCCCCTCTTCCATTTTATCCGTCAGCGGGGCGGCTATTCCACGGGGCCGGCCCACCGTGTTCCCTTGGTTTTCATCGTCTGCTGTATCGCGGAACCATAAATAAAATATACGTGGACCGCGCGTATATCCCGCCAGAGTCGCTCGGGGCAGAGTGGAAGGCGTAAAGGTCGTTTTACCAAACGGCGCCAGAAATTCACGAGATACGGGGTTCGAAGCAAAATAATATTGCAAATTCAATTCGGCCGCACAAGACCCCCTCCGGCCTCTGAAGATCTATGCAAATAGAGCCGCGTGCGCCGACAGGGAAAAACAAGTAGGAATGGCTTTGCGTTTCCGGAGCTACTATAGTCAATGCAAATACTTTTTCAAAGTGTGCACAACTCGAGAACAGGGCGCTGGCGATCTTATCGTGTAAGAGAAACGGGAAATAGAAATGGTTACCATCTAAGAGTGTTCTAAACGCTTTCACGATTTCGGCCAAAAGTTGTGAATTCCAAGTCTTGAAACTCCCTCAATTAAGGCATTCATTGAGTTCCATTACGAAAATGTCCCGATATTGACTATATTTATAGCTTAGATATTTTATTGATGCAGTTTGAATGAAACAATCGATTGTCTATCGCTCATTGTAGAGACTGCGAATGTAAGCATTCGCTCATCGCGAATCAATAAGATTGAATTTCTTCATTCGTTATTTTGCCGCATGAACGAGCATTTGGCTTTATGCATTCTGACTTCATTCAGACTACTCTGTTCTTTCGAATCTACTCTGTATACAGCTTATCGTGAGTTACGAGTACCCTTCACGACTCCCAAAGTATCTACATAATCCAATATATGTTGATGTCGAGCTGGCTGGGGGTCGAAGGTCCACGCTGCGCCGTTTGTTAGACCGCTCTCTGTCCTAACTGGTCCGAACCCCTATTTTTATTATGCCTATGGGGAAATCTAGCCCCCACGATTTCGCCTACGAGGCAGGCCATCTGGCAAGTGATGTCGGCTTCGCAGGTAATCCGGTAAACATCGGCGGTTGAGCTTCAATTAGCGTCTGTTTACCTTTGCGTCTCCTTTTGTTCGTCGCGAACGTCCTTCTTTCTTCTTCTGCCTTCGCGTTTTCAATTAAAACTCGCGAATAACTGTTTGATCGGTAGCGTGCAAGTCCGGTCGATGATTGCTTTTACGGGATGCGAGCAATTGAGTCAGGTAGAAATGTAAATCTCGAGGAATAAAGATTCTCTAGAGAGAAATAGCGTTTTTCATTGAAATCCGATAAGAAGCGATTAAAAATATCTATCGTCGAAAATAACTTGTCGAGACGAACTCGATTTTATGCGTATTGAGGTTATCGTGGAAATAAACGTAAAACATAAACCCCGGAACAATGGAAAGTATTAAGGAACTGACGCTATTATTCTAAACTTCCGTTGCACCTTCTTCAAATTTCCTCTCCTTTTCAGCGCTCCTTTCTTACGTTTAATTAAAACTCATGAAGAATCGTTTGCTGGTACAATGAATGTCTATTTTAGGCTCTTTCATTCATCACGAAATAGCAAGTCAGCAAATTTCTAAGGAAAGTTTTCGTTGATGAAAGCACGACGAACTCGAGAGTGAAGAAATATGTCTAATGGTCAACTTCTTTTTTAAGGACACTGTTAGTTGAGAATATTTTACCAAGTCTCGTTACAGTTTACGTCGTCGTAAGACCGAGCGACTCGTAAAAGCTCGTAAAAGCAGCATAGCATATTAAGGATATGGCACAATTATTTTCAAATTCTCCACGCGCGCTTCCTATTTCGCGCCTGCTGCACTCACTTTGTTTCCTCCTTAAATGTTTCTCAACGACGTACAAGGATCAATTGTTAACGCTTGCATTCTGCCTTGCATGCACCGTGAGTTTCAGGCAAGAAAGGAATTTGAATGTAAATGCTTTGGTCGTTTTGGTTGCATGTTTTCCTAGGGTAAACTGATGGGACATGCAACGTCGAATGCAAATGACGTCGGCGGTCATTGCAGATTGCCACGGAAATATATATGGTATAAAGTAAGAGCAAAAAAACGAGGGAAAAAGAAAAATAACAACGGCATACGAACGTTGAAGCTCATGCACGATTATAATAAATTGCTCTGATCGGAGTGTAGATAAGAACGAGGGGAACGATCGTCAGAATTGTAACCTTTAAGCTCGTCGAGCCTTCCGAGAAGTGTTTCGCCGTGATGTAATACTCGGGCGCAAAATGGCAAACAAAAGGAGGTCGTCTTTTAAGAGCGTCAAGATACGCCTCGCTGTCTTATACTGAAGTCCAATTTACCCTATCGTGATTACTGTCTTTGCACAGTTAAACGAGAAACAAAGATAAATGTATGCCACCCCTCCCACCTAAAGCTATCCAATGACAATTGCATGTGGAAACAATAGCTGCGAAAATAGAAAATTCTTTAAATTATAGGAATATGTTATAGGAATTAAAATATCTAATTTACGGTTATCTTGCGAAACAAATACTTAATGTACTCTAGATATTTAATCATGTCGAAAGTATTCAATTGTACGCTCTATATGCATCTATGGGAAAACAATATTTTTATTGCTCACACATACAGGGACGATAAAGTATCACCGATCCAACGAGATCGGGCGCGTAGATGGTCGCCTGCGATCGAGTAATTCGAGGAACGAAACCTCGAAGCAATCCCGCGTCATCGGAAAGTCCGGTCGATGTTTCAGGGCAATTCCGTGGCTGGTAACGGCTTATCACCGGGTGGCACGGCAGCCAACAGCTCCCAACACGAGGGCCGGCCTCTTCCTATAGAAGCTTCCAGGAGGGTTCGCCTCCTCTTTCCTCGCCATCTCCTCGCCGCCCTTCCAATCTCCATCCCCACTTGGTCTACCTCTTCGATCTCCCTCCAAGCTGGCTGCTTGAATTCCTCGTGCCACGGACGATCGATAATGGATCCGACCTTAGCTTTCCAGTTCATTCTATACGCATCATTTGACACCCGGCAGACGTAAGAAGCGAGGAACCGCGAGGCTGCTGGCGGCAGATCGAAGGTAATGTGAGAAAGCGAGAGGTGGGATTCAATAGATAGGAATCACTGCCATTGTCGAGACGGTATATGACACGATGGAATCGTGGAAAATGAGACGATTCTGAGGGTGAGAAAGAAAAATTATATCGAGAGTCGAATCCCATAAGATCTGCTGCGCCAGGAGGAAGTGAACCGGCGCTATGCGTATTTCTTTTTCTTTTTCGCGCTTTCTTTTCTGAAGGGTCAAACTCATCCCTTTCGTTCTTGAACGGTGGTGGTCATGATACGCCTTGACAGCGGTCAAATCCTCGCGAAAATACCTTCGTTCATACTCATTTCCTGTTTTCCGTTCGCTCCGCTCATCACCTTGCCACCACCCCTGTAATCCTATCCATACAAGTCCAAGGCCGTTGATAGCCCTGCGGCTTCTCCCGCAAGATGCTCTCAGCCTAGCATTGTCGATCGTTTCTGCAACTCCCCGTGGCCCTTCGTCACTTTCCACGACCCTAAGATGCTCGATTTATAAGAGATCCTTCTCAAAGCGCGCGCGATTCTTCCAGCCGGCCGGGGATAAATTCCTTGATCTCGCGTTCTCGCTTTTAGATGGAACCACTTTCACGATCGCTCTTTGGTATTGTTCGCGCGTAAGCGACCACGCCATAATGCGTTCCGCAAGAAATGAGAAATGTATGTTCTTATACAGGTATTGTCGAGCGAGAGAAAAGTAACCGCGAGTTTTGAAATGTTAAACTGGTTCTATTGGATCAGTTTTGTACTAGGATAGCCATTTATTCGTAGTCTTCAAATTTTTTGACTTCTCGTAATTAACAAAATATCTTTTCTAGAGAAGTAATACTCGATAATTTAAGATCAATGGAATTAATGAGGATTGAAGTTAACATCGTAGTTAAAGTTTAAGAACACAAAGTTAAAAACTTTTGAAATGGACATTATTTATATGATCTTAGAGTATATAAAAGTCTCGATGCAAGAAAATTTTTAAATATTTCTCTTGAATTTAACTCAACCGCGTGCCGTTACGGACTGCTATTCTTCAACTTGATCCTGTCTCAATAAGAGGCCGTGTCCCCAGTTATACTGGTTGGCGGAAGCAATTCCTTCCTTCTTTCTTTTTCGCTAACAAGCTCAGAAACGGATGTAGGCGGTGGAAGCACGGCAGTGGATGCTGGTCCGCGGAACAGCGTGCAGCGAGTTTTCGAGATGGCCGAGGCGAGATTATAATTATGCAAATGCCTTGTTGCGGGGAAGAAGAGAGCAAGCAACAGATGTCTGGAACGGCTCCTCCTGGAAAGAACATCTCCAACACGGTACTATTCGTGCTGTTCCAAGCGTCGGTGATAGAATATAAGGTGGGGTCTGAAATGAAGCATGGCCCAGGGACGTCTTGTATTTCCAGCCATGGCTTTCAGCATCGTACCGAAGAGGTTGCTGAATTCTTTCATTCTCTTGCCGCCGACAGGTGCCACAGATTGCGCATCGCAACCGACCGCAGACACACCTGTGTTTCTTTTTATGAAATCCGACGAAAGAGACGCCAAGAATTGCTTCTCGTAAAGTTTCCTTCTCCGTCGCCGCCAAATCGAAATCCCTATTTGGAAACAACTGGCATCAAACACCATTTCCAGGCGTTTTGGTTTGATTTAAAAAAAATTGTATCAACTATATAATACGGTGATTTTAATAGTCTGCAGTAGAGATTCGACGATTTTTTGCAATTAATCAAAGTTTTTTTGTCTTTAAAAAATCTTTTACTTCTTTATTCTATTTTGATTGCAGTCTATTTTTATTGCAGTTTCAATTATTGATTTTTGGAAATGTTCCTCTTGAGATTTATCGTGTACATTATTTCATGAAGAAACGCTACATCGTACATATATAACTACATTTAATCTCTGTTGTAAGCACGGAAGTTACTGAGTACACAAGTACGGGGCCTAATTGGAAGTTACGAGCATTGCCACAAGGCTGCATGAAGCCATTCATGGCATTTCTGGTCGTCTCGCTTATATATAAATCATTCTACCCCTCATGATCCTACGTGTAATATAGAAGACAGGTCTCCCTCGATCACGTGTACCCAGCATTACGTTCTCTTCTCCTCTCGTCGATTTCCCATTGCCGATCTTCCTCTTCTTTCGGTAGATTCGTGCGAACGAGCTCTTTCCTTACACGGAAGCCAGAAGGAAGAGGTTCTTATTGTGCACCATGGAGTTCGACGAAGAATTCTTATTACAGGGTGACTCTCTTCGCGCCAGAAGAAATCTCATTACCTCGTGCGAGGATAGAATTGCGTTGACGAAAAGTTCGAAAGGAGGTGTTAAGGCTCGCGCGCGAAGAGGAAATCGAACGAGACCATCCGAATGGACTACTTGTGCAGAGACGAGAAAGAAAAAAGCGAAACTCAATTTTCATGGATAATAAAAAAAAATAACATTAGGCGGGAGACAGAGAATGGAGAAGAATCAAGTTTCGACTCGGCGAAGCAATTCGTCTTTCGCGACTCGTTTGCTTCAATTTAATCTGGCTCTGAGTGGAATTATGTAGAAATATTTATTATTAATTACTTAGATTGATTCTCTGTGACAAATTGCGCTGTAAATCTTCGTTCGTGATTACAACTAATTTTATATGACGTTAATAATGATTGGATGATAGAAATGAGAAAAAATATTGCAAACAAATTTTTACTTCAGCGGCTTGTAATAATTTTCAGTGACGCATCACAAAATAGCAAATGGTAATGATCATTACGTACAACCTACGCGGAAAATTGATATCATGTAAAATTAACGACGCTTCTTTTCAGTCATCCCATGTAAAGGATACTGCTGCTGTCTTGATAGTCATTTATCACTATTCTCATGGTTCGCGTCTCGTATCCTGTCATAACCTTGTCATTTATTATTCCGTATAAGAGAAGATCGTGGAAATATATGAATCTTGTAACATTTTGGGAATTTGAGACATTGAACAAGCAAATCGCTGGGCATCATATTTTACACTTGTCTTGGAAAAAACTTACATAATAATACAAATCTCGGCGTTAATAAATGCAATTCACAATATTAAATACGTTGAAGAAAAAGCAGAAGAAATCGTTGGGATGAATCAGATTAAAAAGGGACGTGACTGAACAGATCTGGCATAATTACCGTGACGAAACACATTCGGGTCTCACCTCGCAGAGCTGAAACAATCCATTAAATGATCAACGAGGCATTGATTTACGTTTCCTGTTCCTATGCCTTCTCTTGATTATATTAACGGATAAAGAGTGAGCCGTAAATCAAGCTTAACTCACATAAAAATCTAGCGAACAAATTTATACCTATGTATGCGTTTTGCAGTCGATGGTAACATTTGTAAAGCACAGATATGAATTTATACACGAAGTGCGAGTAAAAGTAAAAAGAAATTCAAATATAAGAAAAATGGGTTATCACCAGGAAATATATAGTCAATCTAATATAATACCAAAATAAAACATTATCAGGAAAGACACTTTCAAATCAAACATTAAATATCGGGTTTAACGGAAATGAATTTCCTTCTGTTATTCGTTGCATCTCTCGTATGATAAGCGCAGGTCAAATCGCGGTCGTCTTAGCTGCTGCAAATGCAGCACTTTTGCCTTGATTAATCTTTCGTAGCTGGTACATGAAACGTATGTCTTCGGATAGACTTGTAGTTGTAGATAATACGTTATGCGAGAGTATTATCTCTAGAGCGAAACGTGACGGTGCGCTACTTGCGTCAGGCGGATTGCGAGACGGCGCGGTGGAGGAAGAGCATGATGAGATACGGAAACGCGGTGGGTCCGATAGTGAAGAGAGAGGAGAGATATGTGTGAGAGAGAGAGAGAGAAGCGCGAGATGAGCAAGGAGAGAGAACTCGGGCCGAAACTTGGATGTAATTACTCCCGTCTACCGTGTAAACTCTCATCTTGTCATAGCTATCTTCCCTGCTGGATTCAGCTGCGCTAACGGTCCTGAAATTACTCTTGCTTCCTTCTGCGGGCTAATCAGGCGCGATTTTCCTCGATGAAGTAAGAATTTCGTTAGCGATGGAAAACCAAAATCCGACCAACGGTATGACATTTGCGGATAAAAGTGCACCGATGAATGTACCTACACGATGAGAAATTTTTCTGAGTCCACGGAATGTATTTTTCCGATTGTTTACATTCTAAGCAAAATATTGATTGAAGTTGTTCATGCGAAGAAGTAACCATATCATGGCAGAGTTAAAGTACACTTTTGAATTAATCAGTTTACTCGGACTATACTCTTCCTCTCGTCGATAAGGTAAACATGATAATGAGTTTGTCGTTCATCGCGTTCTGCAGCCCACGCGATCGCCTACAATTTTCTCAACACACCGATATTTCCGCGTTGAAAGGAAGACATACATTCGTTATGCAGATTGAATTGCACGGACGTAGATTTCGGCCGATCGACGCTTACAATGTGATATCATCAATCAAGTCGCGCAGGTACGCAGGTGTATAAACGCGTGGCATGGTTTCGAATTGATCGATGAACCACTGTGCATGAAGATAGAGAAAGAGATATTGAAAGAGAGAAAGGCTTGTGTGTTCTCGGAACATCCTTTATATTTTAACAGACGTAACGATCGTCGTCTCGACGGTGCGTTAAAACGATCCGTCAACGCGCTTCGGTAAGAGAGTATTAATTACGAAGCAATGTATGTGTGTCTGTGTGTGTGTATATGTGTGTATGTGTGTGGAATTGACCGTAAATAATTCGCGTCAAAATACACAATACACTGGAATACCACTGTGGCGGCTGTCATTCAGAAGAGATACAATACTATATCGACGATATAATCCTACTAGATTAGTGGAAGAATTGTAATATACATTAACGGCATGCTTTTTTAATTGACCGCGATTCATATCTAATGAATGTAACTTATGATCGATTAAATAGATCACGAAAAAGACCAACACGAACGGAAAAGATTTAAAAGAATAATAGATTATACATATGAATTTATAATCAAATATGAAAACTGAAAAATCTTACCAGTGTATCTTAACAATATTCTTAATAACTTCTTTCTCTCCTTCAAATTATACATGCCTTGCTATACGTAATACTGCTAGTATATTATCCTTTTAAAACGGTCGCTTCTGGAAAATAATTAGTCTTAAAAAAAAAAAATTGAGAAGTCTTAAAAGGGTAGAAAATTAATTGGTTCGGGGAAAATATCGAGTAAATCAAAGGATATTGGCCAATATTGAAAAATTGCCAAAACCGCAGGGAAATGGATAATATGAATAAGCATAGTAAACGAAGAAAAGGGCGTAGGTATAATGGCCCTTGAGTACCATGGGGCGGAACTAATGCTTTCTAGAGCCGATGAACTCGAGGTACTACGTTTGGTTAACATTTCATGAGGAATTTGACTACCTCGAAAGTATATAAAATTATTATATATATACATACATAATTATATACTTTACATATAATATATATATATATACGTGGTTTGATAAAAAAAAATTCCCGGACTGCAATAATAAGGAAGCACAAACATTTCAGATAATATTGTTACATTTTATCTTTTAAAGTAATCCCCCACGAGAGAGACATCAGTGCATTTCACATATCTTTGCTACAAAATCTCAAAAATTTTTTTAAAGTCCTTAGCTGGAATATTATACAGAGCACTCGTCACATTCCTCTGAATATCCTCAACGTTGTGAAAATGTTAATCTTTCATAATGTTTTTGAGTTTTAAAAATAATATAAAACCCGAAAAAGAGAGTGCTAGTTTCAGAGAATAACGTGAGTGGCTAATTTCAACAACCCGTTTGGCTAAAAACGGGTTGTTGAATTTCTTGTGTGCAAGGATGCTGTCATGTAACTTTATTGGCCGAGAAAGATGTTGTTGACATTAGCCACTCACCTTATTCTCCAGAAGTAGCTTTTTCGGATTTCATGCTGTCCCCAAAGCTCAAAAACATTATGAAAGGTAAACATTTTCAAGATGTCGAGGTTATTCAAAGAAGTGTGACGAGTATTTTAAATGACGTATCGTAACCACGGATTTTAAAAAAACGTTTTGAAACTTTGTGTGAAAAATGTGAAAAGTGTTTCAATACGATGTACTACTTTAAAAAATAAAATATAACGTTTTTTATTATCTGAGATGTCTGTATTTTCTTATTACTTCAGTCCGAAAACTTTATTGTCAGACTATATATATCTACATATTATAATTGAATACACATTCTTGTATTAATTACTGTGCAAATTATTTATATTTAATGATTTTTAACTGACTAATTAATTTCATATATTTATTAAATTTAGATTCTATTAGACGTATACTTTTGTCCCATTTAATTTTAATAATAAATTATTTTTGACTTCCTTTTTCCTTTTACTCTTAATGTAATATGTAATTTATGCTATTCGGGTACAGTGTATTATGTATTTAAAATAATTAATCAAACTAATCTTAGAATTATACAAATTCGCGTATTCCCTTGACGCGTTCACCAAAATCACGTTGAGTGAAGGGATCCTTTCTTGGCAAAGTTTTGTCGGCTCGCGCGGTGATGTCATTTATTTCCCCGGAGTGCGTATTCCGCTCTTAACGAGATTATTGTCACCGCGATGCGAACGTGCCAAGCGATGCGTATCGATATACCCAATCACCAATCCGAAGTACGAATGCGTATACGCGGTTGTCTGGTACTCACTCCTTCCACATATTTCGACAGGCCTAACGAGACATTCTCGTGCTCTCTGTAGGTACGGTAATGATGCACGGCAACGCACAATGACGACACACTCTGTGTATGGAACTAAAATACCGTTGATTGGCCAGCGTCGTTTCCTTATCGATATATCGAGATATCTCAGACGACACGAAAATATTTTACAATTCAGATAATAAGCAACTAGAAAGATTTATTATGTCTTCCGAAATACGTTACTTTCCACATTAAATGTTAAAAACTAGAATCAATAGTTAAAATAGAAGAGAGTGGAAAATGCCCCTCGGACACGGGGTAAACGCGGTTGATATCATTGCAGTATATTAGAGTAATGATAACCTCTCATTTCTCATATTCATACAGTGATAATCCGATATATGCTTAGTGTCATACTATAACACGTGATCATGGAACGCATACCCTGTTTAAAATAAATATCATTATATGTTTTCTATGATTTTGACGTAGGTGAAAGAGAGAGAGAGAGAGAGAGAGAGAGAATGGGGTAATTACGAATAATTAAAGGAAAAGTTAAATAGAGCTGGCGATCATTTATCAATTATAGAAATCTTTATTTAAAAAAAATATTGACTTTAGACAATAATTGACATTTGTATACTTATTAATGTAAACCATAATTTTAAACAAAAAACAATACTGATTCGGTATTATCCCGCGAGGCGATGGGTAATTTCGAACGGTAAAGATATTGGTTTTTGTTTAAAATTATTACAGTTTATATTGATAATACATGAATGTTAATTATTGTAATTTAAAGATATGCAACTTGAATATCTTTTGAATAAAGACTTTTATTAATTGATGAACAATTGGCAGTTTTATTTAGCTTTTCTCTTAGGAGTCTGCAATTCTCTTACTTTCCTCTATAAGTCTAATTTCACTGTACACAAACAAGATTTAAAGTTTGAATCCAGACAACCTGCATGCCTAAAAGACATCATAAAGACGTTTTTAGGATAAATATCTAAAAAATATCTAAAAGATATAAAGAAATCTTCTAAGATAATGCATGTTGTCTGGAAACATCTTAGAATTTAAGATGCTATTCGTAGCCTGCAAAAATAAATTTGTGTTAGTTATTTGTAACTGAATACTACTCTGCATATTTGTTCTATGACGCATAAAATGGTGCTGATGCGGCGTCGTGCGTGACGCCTGGAATTATCAAATGCGCCGAGGATTGCACGCTAATTATCGTTGTGGCCAAAGATTCCAGATATCGAATTCCGCGATAGCAGAACGCTATCAGAGAATATAGCAGAGGAAAGACAGGGGGTAAAGAGGAGGAGAATAAGAGGAAACGCCACGTCACGAAATAATCGGTCGCCGTTACACCAGGAAGACCGGCGCGACGCGGCGCCTCGGTCTTCGTGATCGTTGTTGGTTAGCGCGCAATACGAGTTGGAGATGGCTGCGTCAAGCAGCCGCGACAATAAAGCCAATTGTGGCCCTAACGTGAGAAACCGAGGCCGTGCTCATATACGAGAGATTTCAATTACAGCTCGTTATGCTGGCAGATGGACGTAATGGTCCCTCTAGCTGTTGCTGCCGACACTTTAGGCGTTCCGGAGAACGAGGCGCGACGCCTACGAGAGCGAGAAGCCTCGAGCTATGGTGTATCGTCTTTAAGAAGGCCGATGGACCGGTCATTGTGCGATACCACACAGCCAGTCGCGCCGCGCGTGAATTATTACGTCCGCTCAATTTTGGACGTGCATAATTGCATTGTTTCGTCGCATTCGCTACCGTCTGATCGTCACTGAGAGATTCTCAAGTAAGAGATTGGACACCGTTTAGACAACTTCTGATTGGTCTATCATATATTTCAGGACGTGCTTAAGGTAGAATGAGATAGATGCACGGAAAAAACAGTATGGTTGGTCTACACAGAAATCTGGTAATGCCAACCAGATTAAATAGTAAAATATGAACCAACTATTTATGTGGTTGCTCGAACCATAGTACAATGGTTAGGTTAGATTATGTTGCAACAATGACGGCATTTCACATATACATATTTTTAATTGTAAGCGTGATGAGTCGCTTTTGCTTTTTGAAATTGCAACTTAATTTATAGCATGATGTAACAAGAAATTAATTCTTATTAATAATTTAATTCCTATTACATCATGTTTTATAATGCACGATTGACGCAACTATACCAAGTTTTGGTTGTCAACCAGATCATGCCTAACTATATTGATGTAGTTGACACATCAAAGTAAATAGATCGTATCAATCATACACATTCCTATCACATAAAGATAACTAGGACGATGTTTCTATATTGCTCACAACTAAATTTTTAGTTATGTGAACTATATTTTTTTTTTCAGTGTGCATAAGATAGAATGAGATATCCACGCATCTCATTCTATCTTAAGTACGTCTTGAAAAATATGGCGGACATATGTTCAATCTCTTACTTGAGGATCTCTAATCGTCTACTGTTTCGCTTGGTATCAATGGATTGCGGGAGCAGATAGTTGGATGTCATTAACGAGCAAGGTGGTTACCGTAAATCTCGATATCAGGCGCGCTGACTTTTCTCTGAATCCAATTACGTGGATCCCGGGGCGTGCATCTTTCAAGCAAAGTTAATGGGCAGGAGCGAGCGAGTATTGATAGTAGTTGATAGTAGTTTATGATAATTGCCGGCGGTTGTACACCAGTTATGTTTCGCTTCACGTGAGCGCGCGCTTTTTGTCACAGGCGAATTATTTCAAGCCGCGTCCGCTGCCACCAGAGAGACGCGATTCCGTGCGACAGGCGTAATCGATGACGCTGCTCGATAGAAATTGATATGTTATTCGCAGCGGGAAGCGTGACAATATAATCGACTTATTTACCCGGACTGCAAAACCAGCAAGGTGGAGTGTATTTATGCATCAAGATTTAACGAGGGACCTGCAGCGGCTATCATGCGCCGATCACGATAATTTACAGACGCGACTCGCGCGACTGCTGATTCAGACGCTGAAAGGAATAAATCGACTTTTTCGCGAAGGAGAATCGTTGCGAGAAAAATCGCTCTGCGTACTGAAAATTTATTTCGATCCGACAATAAATTGCACGCGAAAGAATTGATATTTAGTACGGTTCCTAACACACTTTCGGCTACGTACGTTCGACAAGATTAAGGAAGGCAACGCGGGAGCCAACTTCAACACGTTCGTCCGCTACCGTGCCGAGCGTTACAAATATCGTGCCCACGTGCTTTTAGCGGTGGTACAATGCGTCACGATTTCGGCGGCGGACGCGGATCACGCCTTGATCGTTATTAATGGTCAGCGTTATTGTGTACCGCGACCGTTGCCCTTTGTAGTCTCAGCTGCATACGCGTAATCGATTTCTCGCTGAGGAGCTGTCCGAGATTCGGTTTCGGTCGTCATATCTCATCCCGTTTATGCGATTACTGTCATATCACGAACACCCGATGCATTCATGCGGACGACTCGTTAACTCGCCTCCGGGCAAAAAGCATCCGGTATTTTTCCTGGTCTCGAAGAACTTAAATAGACTACCGAAGGCATGCTGAAGAGTAAGTTGTAGTAGAAGTTATCATTCTTGATAGAAAAATTGATAAATGCTATGTAAATGACTAAACGCAGAAAAAAGTTCAAATACAATCACGTTTATTCACAAGAAAAGATAATATTGTAATATATATATTATATATTACGTTATGTTACGTTATTATGTATTATATTAGGTTATTTATTGTTTTTTTAATAACATATTTATATTATTAATCCTATTTTTTTTCCGATAATGAAGAGTTCTGTATAGTTCGAAATATATGATAGGTTTAATTATTGAATGTTAATTTCTATGCTTTGAAATAAATATTATATTTGATACCTTATATTGCTCGTTTTAATTTAGCATTGTTTATTTTATTATTTATTAAATGTTACATTACACAAGCACGATTTATTAACTTTTTTTGCAATACCGTAATAATTGTCAAATGTTGAAGTAGCAGTATAAAAATTGCCACACAAAGCAATTTATGATTAAATTTGTAAAATACCATAAACATTATTCAAAACAAAGAAGAAAACATATCAATCCCTTTAACTTTCACAGAAAATCATCATAAAAATCGCTTAAAAATAAAAACAATATTTTAAAGCTTGGATATATAGGTTTCTTTTCTTCTCTGATGCATACAGAGGATAATGTAAGAAAAGTTGTGAGAGACGAAATACGCGCGATAATTCAAGATATTGACAAAGCATTTCTCAAGAGAATTCGTAAAATTTCATATAGCGACTCCGACATTTTTCTAATCTAAATAATTTGACACTCTCTCGAACGCAGACAGTGGGTGGAATTCTATATTTTTTTCTTACATGAGAAGAGAACGATTCACCAGGACGACGGAAGCATTTGTCATCGGGTGCATAGTACAAAATATAAATCGCAAACAGAATCGGAGCTACAGGTTGGAGCACCCAGGAGGAACGCAGGAACGAAAATAAACTCGACTCTTTCTCGATGCGTTATCACTGTAACTCCGACTGGCAAAGACGTGTCCCACTCTCTATGCGTATTCTCCTACCCATTTTTCCGTCTTTTTACTCTGCTTTATTGTGCTCTAGTGGAGCATGTACGCACAAATGTGCGCTACCGTTGAACTCCATCCTTCGCTTATCGCCACATGCCGTCTCACTCCGTACCACGATGTCACCAGTTTTTATGTAGAAAGAAGAAAATTTTATATATGTTACGTGCAAAACGATTTTCCTGTCTACAAAAAAGATGCTCCTCAGCGATGCGCCGAAATATTTATCAGGAATATGTCACGACTGACAGTCTGGCATGAGAATTGCATGAGAAATATGTATATGACTTCTCCGTGACAGTTCGATACGCTTCTACTGCTGCATAAATTTTTCTTTTAAGTATTTTTGAAAAACATTTTTTCGCGACCACATTTTAAGATTATAACATTAATATTGTCAAATCTCGTATCATAGAAGCAAATTTCAAAATTTTATTGCATAAAAGTACTGAAATCTATTTTGAAATTGAAGAAATCTTTTTTTTAATTCGATTGTCAGATATTATAACACATAGACATGTTGTTTTAAAGGTGTGCCTTCTACTTTAGAGACAGCCAATTGCTCAATTTCGGAGTGTACCAATCGACAAATCGAATTCTATCTGTTTGTTCGAGGAACGACGAGAACCGTTTCCGTCCGTTTCCCACTTCTACACATAGCCAAGTTTCTCTCGATACACGCGCTCGCGTTACGTGCGTAAGGGTAAACGTATTTCCCATCTTTCCACCCTAGTACAGGAAAATGGCCTGGACCGACTCAATTTATAAAATGGAAGAACCAAAGTGCAACGACGTTTGCCAAGAGGAACATATTTGAGCAAGCGAGACTAAATATTTACATGTTAAGTTAACTGAATTGCACTCTACATCTAGAATGTCTAGACTGTTTATTACATTTTTTTCTTGCATCTGTTAATTATATAAATGTATTCAAGTAAACTGTATCATTACTTTGTGGAAGGAATATATTAAAAGTTTTAAAGAAATATTTTTATGGAAACAAATGTATAATCTTAAAATCTTTATTAAAACACATACATAATAATAATAATTCTTCCTTTATTTTTCAGAAAATAATGTTCAATGTTTAATTCGAGATTTTCAAAATTTCTTTCCTTTTTTTTCTTTATTGCATTCTTATCTGGATTTAATTCTGGCATTTATCTCGAGGTGAGGAAGATCACCATGACTAGTTAATAATTGTTATATTCTATATATGTGAGTTTATTAATTGTCTCTGAAGAAGGCTCAAAAATGAGCCGAAATATGTAAGCGCTTTAGTAAAATAAAGAAGTTTTACGCTACGATAGTTGTGTTATTTGCGCAACGTCTCCCGCGCTTGACTCCTATTGCCCTTGTTCTTTCCTTGTTTTCTGATTTATAAGGAGTCTTAGTGAGGTTGATTTATTATACAATGCGTTCAATGTTTAATGTAGGATTGTACAATGATTGAGAATAATTTCGATTAGCATTTTATTCGATTAGTGTCATCTTTATAGATACAATCAATTATTATCAAGAGATTGTTCTATTTCAAGATTTCTACAACAGTGTTACGCGAATCGTACGTATGTGTATATAGAAGCACAAACGCGATTGATGTAACCACAAGTAGATTGGGCGATCACGCAACAAGATCTTATTGTTGGAATATACATGGAAGTTCGACTCGGGGATGAGTTTCGAGATATGAATCCATGGAAACAATCGATAAGATTTTATCGTTGGTGATGATGAAAGCGAGCTAATCGATTTTTATGAGAACCGATATCTCTATTTCGTGGCTTGCAAGCAAGTAACGTGTCTATTGACCTCAATATGTGAAACGAGCTGGTTTACTCGCCATCCGTAGCGCGTATCTCGCTGGATTTAACAGATATTTATACTCGCAATCGAATAGGGAGAGACCGTGGTACTGCGATAAGCGAGGAAAAATTTTCCACTTCGACACGTCGTGTCGAAGTGGTACGTTGCCCTAGAATAGCGATTAAAATTACATTTGTTCCCTTCCGCGCAATCAACGTCAGACCTGACGACCCAATATTTACTCTCGCGAAAGAGCCGAGTGCCCCTTCGCGGCTAGAAATCTCGAAAATCAATATCGAGTGGGTTCAACAGACTCTCGATGTTCTCGATCAAACCGCTTGACGTGTCAAACAACGCGCAGTAGATAAGTAGTTCTCTGACATATGAATAATTTCCGATGAAGTGTCTTTGGCTGTGATGTTGGCCGATTTCAATGAAATATTCAATATATTATATAGCCTTCATTCTACTTTAGAAAGGAAAGCATTATCGTATTTGTTATTAAGTATTTTTTTTTTAATTTATTGTGACGATTTTTTAATTTCTATTTTATAATATTTGACGGAGATAGTAGAATAATTTAGATCAAAAGCATTATTTTTAAAGTTGAGAGGAAGAATGATTAATGTAATTATAATTTCAAAAGAATTAAAAAAACATTATCGTCTGCAAAAGATTCTCACCGTGATACAAATAATATAAAATAATTGAAATGTAACATAAATAATGTAATATGAATAACGATTCGCGCTTAAATCAAAGACAATATGTAACTGCAAATAAATCGGAACAAGAGATAAATTTCCCACGCTAGGGTTCCTTCGAAAGCGAAATCAGCAGACCCTCTAATTAATATTCGATGCCCGCGAACACATCACGTTCAGGTGCGACCGAGTTGACCGATGAACGGAAATACGCGTATACGAGACAGAGCTTCGCACGAGAGACATGCGAACTCTTCCTGTCTGGTATCCGTCCAACGCGTTCTCTTCTAAACACCTTCTGCCTTGTGAAGTCCTCGTTGTCGCTGTTTTCGGAAACGCCCGATGTGATCACGAAGAGCCAGGATCACCTACGATGAGTTTCATCATCTCGCGTACGCACGTCGCGACTCCTCGCACGTGACGCGCATTTATCCGTCCAACTTTTTGTCCGGCTCAGGCCAATTCTCCAAAGTCCATCGGGCGTGTTAGTGACAGAAAAGACGGGGCTAATAACCGGCGGATGTGTGAACGGGGTGGAGAAAGGGGATGCGGCTATATTGTTGCGACCGGAATACACCGCAGTATTGCCCGGACGTCTCGCGACCGAGATGACGTTTCGAATCTCCTCGTTTTAATCAAAAAGTCTCATAAAGTTCCGCCAGGCCGTGACATTGCGGCCGGCGTGCGATACATCATAACGATGATCTATCGCATACTACGCGTGGCCATGAGGCGTACTTTTGCAGAGGCTGTCAAGGAAGATTGAAAACATCTGCAAGCTTAGATATAAGCGCTACTTCCACGCGAATGTGTGTCGTTTCCTTATTAGCGCGCCAATACTTTTCATGTGCTCATAAGAAATCTCGTGAAAATAACAATCGCTATTCGGGATTGTGAAAATTGTTAGGAGAGTATATAGATACGATAAATAGAATTATATGCCGATATGAAAATCATATTGGCGATACCAACGTCTTCATATAGAGCGGATAACTTAATGTCTCACATTATTGTTATGGGTATGTATAATCGTGAATGTCGATTCACAATGGTCGTATCATAACGACGATTCGCAGATATTCTACCTTGCTAAAGTCTTGCGTTAACTGTCAATATCCGTTGGAGCCAGCCAGGCGAGCAAAGATTGTGTTACGGCAAGTGTCAATATGAAGTATTGAATTTCAGCCGCGCCTCATTCGCGCACGCGAAGAACCTGTCACTTCGATTACGCGGATTGACGCCAAGCGTGGCTGAAAATCGCTTTTGACGTTAATTAGTGGAAATGTCAAACGTGTCGCGCCGGAGCTTCTATAATAGATGAAAGTACGGAAGTAGCGGTGAACAGATGAATCGCGGATATGATTTCTGTCAGAAACGTAATTTCGGTTTGCAAAATGGAAACCGAGTTACGACTTCCCAAAAGAATTACGTGGACGGCCAAACGTTAGGACGTCACGCAGATTTACAACCCAACGTCGTTCACAAAAGCAAGTGCCTCGCGAGGATATACACCAGCGCCCCGCACTTTAAGATACACATGGATGGCCTTAAAGGGATATCTGCATTCTGCAGGAATCAATCCGACTGTAAATAATGTCCACTCGTAAAATCCGTCGAACGCCAGGGCATAAAACCCGACAACTTTTTAGTATACTTTGCCTTGATAAATGCCCCGGATGCTCGGTGTAAATAAAAAGCAATTAGCAATAAATTTCATTTCATCGAAACTGCGCCGCGCTGTAACGCCCAACGTGTATTGCATAGCGAAATAAGCGTTACAACGGCGTTTCCACGAACGCGGCGAAACGGCTGCCTAGGTAAGTAGATATGACGCTCGCTGGTAACATAATGAATATATGGTCGACACGTAATGAGCGTCTGCAACGTTGCGTATGGAATGCATAAATAAGCACACGAGAGAGAGAGAGAGAGAGAGAGAGAGAGAGAGAGAGAGAGCTCGTAAGATATTTTGCCGCAATCATTCTTTCTCTCGCCTCTTGCCGATACTGCTTATTAATTTCCCAACCGTTGCACTTTTTTTCTAAACACCTGCGAGAGTCCGTTATACGGATCAGTGACTTTCGATTAAGTGTAATATTATCGCTTCCTACGAGGCTCGGGAAGCCTGTGCGTGTCTCGAGATTCGATTTTACAGGATCGAGCGTTGAAAAATGATGGCGGTGTCGTAACGTAGTATGTACGAGATCAATCACAAGATATAAGTCAAATATCTCCCTTCCGCTTTATTGCTCTTTATTCAATGCTTTATAAAAAGTGTTACAGTGATCGGATTTAGTTCAAATATGCGCCGTTTTGTTCGATAATCTGTTTCCATCTAGACGGCAACTTCATAATACCCCCCTCGTAGAAGCCCCCCTCCTTACTTGCGAAGAACTCGGACAGCCACTTTTCACAATCCTGTATTGAGTTCAACTTTACACCACCAAGGGCGTTCGCCATGGACAAGAACAGGTGGTAATCACTTGGCGCTATGTCCGGGCTATATGGTGGATGCGATGAAACCTCCCATCCGAGCTCCCGTAGCTTCTGACGAGTCATCAACGAAGTGTGTGGTCTGGCGTTGTCCTGGTGGAACACTACACCCCTCCTGTTGGCCAATTCTGGACGCTTCTGGTCGATCGCCTGCTTCAAGCGGTCCAGTTGTTCGCAGTAGATGGTAGAATTAAGCGTCTGGCCATATGGGAGCAGCTCATAGTGGATTATACCCTTCCAATCCCACCAAACACACAGCAAAACCTTCCTGGCCGTCAATCCCGGCTTGGCCACTGTTTGGGACGATTCACCGGCCTTCGACCACGACCGTTTTCGCTTGATATTGTCGTATGTGATCCATTTTTCGTCGCCAGTCACCATCCGCTTCAAAAATGGGTCGAGTTCGTTGCGTTTCAGCAGCATATCGCAGGCGTTGATTCGGTCCAGAAGGTTTTTTTGCGTCAAATCATGCGGCACCCAAACATCAAGCTTTTTTTTGTATCCAGCCTTCTGCAGATGGTTTAAAATGGTTTGGTGACTAACTCCCATCTCCCGGGCGATGTCACGAGATGCCACATGCCGGTCTAACTCGATGTTTTCTATGATTTGATCGGTATTCGTCGTCACAGGTCTTCCGCCGGCTGGCTTATCCATGGTTTCGTTTTCACCGGCTCTGAATCGTCGAAACCATTCCTCCGCGGTTCGAAGTGATAGAGTACCATTCCCCAAAACACCATTAATCTCACGGAACGTTTCTCTAGCGGATTTGCCTTTAACGAAGGAAAACTTTAAAATAGCGCGAATTTCGGCGTTAGTGAACTCCATGTTTACACGTCTATAACTGTTGAACGCAATATCCAAACTAATCATGCATAGCGTCGTTTTGTAGGTTATGTCAAGACCTTTGAAATGGTGTATAGTATTGCCAGATACGACCTCTGTAGCGCTTTGTACATAGCCGCGAAATTCAAAAGACAAAAAAGCGGAAGGGAGATATTTGACAACCTTATATAAGCAGGCAATACAGATTATACAGAACGTACAAACCTTGAACGCAATAATCTATTTGTACGTTACAAGAATGCATTATCGTGAACTTGCATGTTAAATAGCCTGTAACACTAACTACTTCTATTCGACTTCATTGATTACTAGTGTTCCTACTTATCTAAATTAATCGATTTTCGTTATGTGCAGTCGGCAATGTCTTTATTGGAAATCGTCAAGGGAAAATCGGAGTAACTCAACCGTTAACTTCCATGTCATATCGACAATCGAGACGAGAAGGACGATTTAAAAGGATTCTCCATCAAGCGTGCGGGAGTTTCGTTGGCTAGTATAACCAAGCTCGCACATCCATCGGCTCCCAATATCTCTTCCCTCCCGCCCTTTCGTTTT
>NW_017257555.1:92525-188441 GCF_001594055.1 Mycetomoellerius zeteki | reverse complement strand
CGATCGCAGTCAGCTCGTTGGCGGTGTTCGGTTTCTGATTATTGGAAATCGATCCCTGGCAAGCCGTTAAGGGCACGGTTGACTAAGCTGGTTGGAACTCTTTCACTTTCTCTCTCTCTCTCTCTCTCTCTCTCTCTCTCTCTCTCTCTCTCTCCCCAAGGGCTACCAAACATATGATTAGTGGATATACGATATTTTCTCCGATAAATCAGCGGATTGTCACGCGCCAGCACATCTCAAAATTTCAAATATACTTAATATAAACACTTTGTCTTATACATGTTTCATCATCCGTTTTACAGTATTACAGAAAATATTTTATTGAAATCTTCTGAAAAAAATATGTACAATTTTTTATAATAGATCCATTAAATTATCGCGAGACAAATACTGTGAAATTTATATAAACATTTGTGATAAAGAAAAATTGTCTATAAAAGTTTAAAGCAGAGCATTAGATATTTACATTTTGGCTGAACGATTCGCTTTGCCTCGAAATTCGCAGATTTATAGCATCCTGTAATGTTCGAATTTACCGAATAAAGCAACTGAGATGCATTGGACCGTGTCGTATGTTCTTTCGTTCCCTAGTTTGATTCTTCGAGTTTTCCCTTCCTATTCTCTGCGAACTGTTGGCGACTCGTTGCCGGTGTTCGGTTCCTGATTATCGGAAATCGATCCGTAGCAGGCCGTTAAGGGTACGGTCGAACAAACCGGTAGGTACACTGGGAGGAGGGACACATCGAACCCCGATGCGACACCACGCTACCATCAATACGTGATCGTTGGATGCACGGCGCGCGACACGGTCATTCACATTTAAATATCACCATGTGACGCGACGACACGATCTCTGATTCTTGGCATTATAGGCTATTGAAGTTTAGAACCATTAAAAATCAAATGTAACGGATGAACAATGAATGGAATAAATGAATTAAATTCTAAAATATTTCTAGCGATGGACTGTTTTCCAACGATGTATCGGAAAAATTTACAGTACAATATGTAACAATCACTGTTTGCGAGTATCTGACATATCTAGTATTCATGAAACAGATTTTAATTTTGCAACGGTCTCGTTACAAGGATTAACGTACTAACAAATGGATAATCTACCATCGACATGTGGCCAGTTTTGCTAACGACTCACGGGTAGACATAAAACAGAAGCAAAGCATAAAATTAGTTCGTTTACGAACTGTTGCTCGTATGTGTTTATTTATCTCGGAAATCGTAGGCGCGTTGTACGTAACAAGAGGAGGCTATTCTCGAGAATATGAACCGAAAGGGGAACGAAAATTGAGCACCGCGGGCGGCCGTTGTAAATTAAATTTGGTTGCAAAGGAAGTCATAACGGCTGGCACGTGCCCGTCGCTGTTGCACGGTGTATACGTGCGCATCATGGGATTATGAAAAAATCTTTCACGAGCAGTGGGAGCCAGTCTTTTTTTTCGTCAGGAAGTGTGGCTCTTACGTGATCCGAATGCGTAAACTTTGTGTGCATTTAGATAAATCCAACAGGAACCGGACAATTATAACTCAATTATGAAGCCCGCACCATTTCGTGCTTCTTTCGCGAATATAGACGCTCCTTCGAAAGGGGAATATCAATCAGATTTATTAAGTACGCTCTGCTCGCAACGTCGGATTATTATGGAATTTAAAAGCATTCTTCGGTATCCTTTATTTTTAATTCCTGGGATATAAATAAATTTGAGATTATCAGTCCTGCCATTTTTCATTTATGAAATATGCACGAGATGCGACGACACATTCGTTCTCTTCAATTACTCATGTCATTAATTAAATCCATCTGCATACAATGCGCATACGTTTAAACATCATCCATCCCTCATGCTTACCGTTCTTCTTTTTTTTACGAAAGCTCATAATGTGAGAGTAAATAATAAGGGATGCGCTCTCTATGCTCTCCCCATCAGCAGTCTACACAATTTTTCCAACGAGGGAGCGTGGTGAAAGGACGACGTTATGACGCGCGATATTTTCTCCCTTTTCATCGTACATGCCGCGTCTTTCGTTGCATTTTAATGACGAGATTGCGCGAGACTGATGACTTGAAGTACAGGGGTTAGTTTAGGCAAATGGAAAGAAAAACCGTCGACGATTAAGGTTTCGAGGGCGGATATACTCGCGCTTGCATAGGATCGATCGTCGAGCCTCGCCCTACAGTTTGCGATTGATTGCAGCTGAGCAAACGAAACCTCGAAATTAACGGCCTATTACGAATTTAAACGCAGCAATAATCTTCGCGCAAACCGCGTAGTGTCATTAAACATTTATTTCTCTCTCTCTCTCTCTCTATTTTCTACATCTTTTTATTTTTTATATTTTATCTTTATTTTTGTAACTCTATTTTATGTATTTAGATTTAATACCTCTTATTCTGTTGCATGTAATTTTGTATCGTCTTTTTAGCGCTTGAGAAGATTCTAGAACGCTTAATAAATAATGACACACACACATGTGTTTATCTATCTTGTATTTGTGTTCTACTACGACTTATTTTTCTGTTAGTATGTTGTAGTTCAATTTTGTGCATGCTATTAGATATTCTGTTTTTCAATTTTCATCTTTTCCTTTTTTATATTTTATTTTCTTTTTATCTTTATTTTTGTAATTCTATTTTGTGTATTTGCTTTCAAGTTTTTTTTATTTTTGTTTAGTTATGTATTGCTTTTTACCGCTTGAGAGAATCCGATTCTAGAGCGCTTAATAAATAACGATATCTATCTATCTAACTCTCTCCTACAGTTATAATAAAACTATAATAAAACGATCGATTATTTTATCTAGCGTGAAAACTGCCCACAATATTTCTCATTTGCGCACGTGTAACTACATAATCCGGTACGGTAAGTCCGATAGTGACTTGAATATCAATTACACTCTCTACAGCCTCTATGGGGTAGTACTTGGTCACCCCGTAGGTGGACCGGTTGTTGTTATTGATTGGCACAGGTGATCGCAGATTAGAGAACATGAATTAATAACATACTATTAACAACGTTGTAATAGCACATTGGAAAATATCCTGTACGACCAGAATTGTGCGGGAACGGGAAATGGAAGAAGAAAGGAGTGGAAATATTTTTCTGCTAATCTACATGGAACTGAAGCTGAAACTCCCGAGTGGTTTAAGTACACGTCCTGGCCATAAAAGTAAGGATTTAAATAATTCGGCGATTTCCATCTGTCCCGGAGTGCATCGCGCTCGTAAATGCACGACGCGAGGATTTTTCGTTTGCTGACGTTCCGCGTTATTGAAATACCGACTCGTCTGTTTGTAAGCGTGAGCGCACCGAGTTTCCTGTGCGTGTGCGATAACGCAGAGCGCTCAGATGATGGGGAGATTCTTGTTCCTTCGTTTGCATTTATCGCTCGCGTCGTACACTTGACCGACTCGAGACAGTCGAGACACACGACTTCTCAGCAGTGACCCAATCATTGCGGAGGCGCCAGCACGCAAACGAACCGGTAGTTCACCAGCGGCAGACTGGTGAACGGGTAAACAAGCGGGAAGAAGACGGAGAGGCGATTCCGCCAGGAAGGAGAAGCGATTCCGTTGCATCATGTGAGAACGATGGATCGTAATGCTCGATCCCGAATGGCGTAAACGACCGAAGTGTTCGGTATTTCTGCCACGGTCGCAGCACGTGGCGTCATATTTTTAGAACGTGCCGTACGGAGTCACACCTAATACTCGCTCGACGACAGGTGGATCGTTAAACGAGGGTCTTGCACGCGTACGTCTGTCTCTCTCCTTTCTCTCATTTTTTTCTCCTTTCTGCGTGTAGTCAACGATGACGGATGTCACCACGCGTTGCGTGAAAATGTCAGCACCATGTACGAGGTATTTAGGGACGCCATAGGGAACCAGTTATACACGTCTCCGCGTGCTTCACTCCGCACTCTTCTCAAAGTGCGCGCGATGATGCACGTCGCGGAAAATTTAGGGGAGACTCCGGCAGTTTTCGAACAGAAACGGGAACGCGTAACAGTAGAGTGACAAGATTAATTTGAAGGGATATCTTTGCGTTTTAGTCAGCGTGTCGCGAAATGCGTAACATATTGCACGCATAGTTTGCGCATTGCGAGAAGATAAATTTATCTTTTTACGTAGCAGTTCTTCCCTAGAGCGTTTTTCCGAGGGGGGTTCTACGGGGAAAAACATCAAAGAGGCAAAAGGGGGAAAATCCCGTGTGTTCGCTATTGTGAGTCAATCAGGTGTCGTACCGAATCCTAAAATCTGTAGCGTATGAACGTTACGTTATTCCGGGAAGTCAGAACTGATAATATAATAGGAGGCATATAAATCAAAGCTCCATTCATGTCTTTATTGCTCTATTAAATGGGACAGCTGGTGCCCGCCCGTTGTCGTATTCCACCCGGTTCAACGGCAGCAGTCGGGAGCTGGTCGGAATTTCGCGGAGGTACATTTGTCTCGCTACAGATTATCGCCGGGGTGTGAGTTGCCGCGCGCGCGGTCTATAAAGTTATATCAATTCGCATCCGGCACCCCGCCGTATTGAGTTAATATCGTTAATTTCCGTCAACGATTTTGCTATAGGGGTAAGCGCCCGTCGCGATGGGTAAGCCGCGCCGGCGAATGCGGGACGGCGATCGAAGCTTGTTTACATACAAATACGAACAGTTAAATTGTTTCTCGACGATGCAATTTCCATCTAATCTGCCGTCAGCCATTTTCTGTTCGCGTGGCATCAATCGCACGAGCCTGGTCGTGGCTTTGTGATAAGTGGCTGTTGAGATTCTATCTCGCTAAAAATTAGCAAACTATATAGATACTGTAAATAAAAAAAAAAAAAATATTGTTGAAGTGCGTTCATGAATTATAAAGTATAAGAAATTGGCTGAATATTCACAAATGTTTTCACAGATATCTGTTCACAAATGTTAGATCGTAGATGGAGACGACGAAGATTGAAATATAGTCTAGGCTGGATTATAACGAGGCTTCGATGATGTTCAAGAATCGAGTACGACACTTGCCAAGGAACGCATTTGGCTCATGGGATTCATAATCGCAGTATAAACGCAGTTCGCAAAGTCGTATCAATTCACGTCCGGTTCGTTGGCACATTGAGTTCATAACATTAATTTCCGTTAACGGCGCAGCCAAACGGTTCTCGAACTCCAATTCCGAGGGCCCGGCTGCTGATGGAGATGGATCGAAGCCTGTTTACATACAAATTCACCCCGTAAAACCGCACCTGCGCGGCGCAATTCCGGATTGGCCTGCAGTTAATTTCGGGGTAACAACGCTCGGGCTCGAGTATCGCGCGCGTCACTTCGCTACGCGGACGTTAATAATGAGCGCAGAATTCCGGCAAACTTTGGAGCCGCAACGTTTGGCCTTGCAGTTTACTCAGAAGCTGCGATAATTCTAGCGGTGAAAGCGCTGCGCGAAACTTTGTTGCTGTAGTAGAAAGCGGAAGTAGAAGGATTATAATGCAACGTGTGGCCTTCGTTACACATTTTACAAATGTATTCACATCGTTACAACTTTGATAATTTAGTTTATTATTTTGTGTTAGAGAACGCTTTCTCTCTTCTCTTCCATTTTATTAATAATATCGTACGCTATATGTACACAACTCGAATATATCGGAAATACGATATTTATTCTCCAACGGCATTCTCATATCTCAGTGTTCGTAGATATGGAATAAAGCTCCATGCATCATATACGGTGAAAGCGGAAAAACAAAACAGGAAAGCTCGATTATTAAAAATATCATGGTATATTACGAGTGGACGTCTCGTGACAACGTTACTTATAGAATCGCCAACGATATATAAGAGAATGCTGCTCCTCGCAGAAATCTCGAGCATCTGGAATCGGGCCAACCATTTTTATTGTCACGAGACTTTTTATTTGACATTTTTCTCGAAATGAATTTGTGGCAACTCATGAATATCTCTGTCCTCGTCAATAAAATTCTCAACGTTCTTCCCGACTGACGATGCATTCAGGACATCCAGACGGAACATCTTCAACGGTTGACTATCGGTGTCACGGCCATTACGAGCTTTTCACGGTAATTTCTGTGAGGTGGTCTCATAGTCGCGCTTTTACCGAAGATGCAATAGTTTTGTTGTAACTTGTAGCTATTTTCGTTCAACTGAGGACGATGCAAAATTATCTGATATATGCAAAACATAGAATTAATTTTTTTACGATTCTCTAATATATCGAAAAAAGGTTTATGAATAAATTTTCGTTGTATCTGTGAAAAATCAGTTATTAGCATTATAATATATATTTGAGTGATATTTATCACTAAGTTATATCACAATAAAGACGATCTTTTCACGGTAACTTCTGCGCGATTTTGAAGGTCATGGCATCGTGGTGTCACGGTAATTTTTGTGCTATCGTAACTGGGACAGACTAGATTTGATGGAAACAAGACGTTGAATCGATGAAGGAGGATGTTCCGAGGAATTTTATCTAGGCAGATGTGGTCGTGCAGTTGAATTGGTCTGACTAGTACATATACAAAGCTCCGAAATCCCCCTTGATTTTGCAGGGCTGGAATCGATGTTAGATACGCTTCAGGGAGCATTAGGAGCCTCGAGGAATTGTCGAACGAGCGTTTCTGAGCTAGACCGCGCCCTCAGGGCGAAACTTCATATTTCCTTCTGTCCTCGTTACACTTTGACGATAGCGATCTCCGCTATATTTTACGTATGTTACTTTTCTTTGCTCCGTTAAGTTGTCCGCGTTGAATGTGTAACTCTTTCGATACGATCTACCGGGAGATATATATGTATGTTTCATATTTCAAAGAAATGTTTATTATTAGAGCGATCATTTATTTTATCATACATATCTTTTCGAAAAGATAACTTTTTATAATTTTTTTCTTCAAACAAGCTATTACAAGTAGCTGTTATATTTGATGCTAAAACATTTCATGACGTAATATATCAGAAACTGCTATTAAAAGCAAGGCATGTTCGTGTAGAGCATGAATCAAGGGTGTACCCGACGCGATCGTGCACGCCGCGTTTCTCGCTATGGGAACAGGACGGAGGCAATCGGCGCGAAATCGATTCGATCACGAGCGCAGGCAGAGGTAGAGGTCCCATCGTGATCCGCTTGATCTCACATAAACCGAGTCACGGATCCGCGTCTCGTCGTTCAACGTCGCCTCCGTAAACTGTGCGAGCGGCGTGCTCGTCGAAGAGAGAAAGAAAGAGGACAAAAGGTGCACGCTGCGAATTAATAAGCCAGCTTTAAACACAGGAGTAGCGTATATGCCCCCCCTCGAGGTACATCGAACGGGTCGTCAGGCTGTACATAATACGGCGCAGCTGAAGCGACCGGGGGACATTCATGTTAAAGGGGGCATCTTTCTCTTTCATTGTCGTGGACCCAGTTTTATGTTGCCTCGGGAGGACTAGCTGACTTTTGGGGCCATAGGGCCCCCAGAGAAAGAAGCTGCTTTATTCCGATCGGTCGATGCGAACTCACGCTCGGTAGGATATTCGAGGAGGTCTACGGTTTTCACCTTCACGTCAGATCCATCACCGCGGGATGTCCTATTACCGCCCTTCCTCGTTCTCCCTACATTTTCGCGACTCCCTGCCTCGTCTAAGTGGATTATCAGAGATATCCGTTTGATCTGTCGACCGAAAGGGCCGTGCCGGATAAACTTTGGGATGTCTTACGGGTTCCTGCAGGTGTAGCGGTTAAGTCCTTCCGTTTTGTACGTCTGACGGCACGGCGGGAAACAGGACATGAAAAGCCTCGAGGTTTCATCCCCTACGCGAACAAAACGAAAGGAATTCCAATCCCTTTGTCGTTGAAAGTGTAAAATGTAGGAACGAATTACTGTTTCTTGTTTCATGTTCAAGCCTTTTTTGTAAAAATATTCATGGTTACATTTTTTGAGATCTCTGAATTTAACATTTATAAAAATTAATTTCTTGTATGCGATTCTTTATATAAATCTAATTTTAAATTGCTAATTATCGAGCAACATTTCTAAATAAAGTTAATTATTAATGTATTTAATATTATATATATGTGTGTGTGTGTGTGTGTGTGTGTGTGTGTGTGTGTGTGTGTATAAGTTCAAATATTTTATACAACATTATAAATTGAAATTAATCTGACGAAAATAAATCAATTAATAGAAATAATCTTATTTTCGGTCAAAATGTTAGTGCTTAATAATAGTATATAAATGCAAATTTTTATAAATGTATTATTTCCTGTTAAAACTGTATGCAGTTTTAAAAACTGCATACTGATAAAGTTTGTCGGACTAGAAACGCAATTATAAACTGAAAAACTGAAATTAATATTTCAAATTAGATTAATCATCCATTTTATAGTGAAGCTAATGAGTATCTTAAAAATCTGTAAATAATTTATTGCGATATATAGTAGTGTGTAGCAGTTTATAAAATTAAAATAATATATTTGCAAAAAATTTGCATTTAGTATTATTAAGCACTAAGTCCACTTTGACCGAAACTAATTATTTTGTACAAAATTTATTAGTCGTTATTATTATATCGATTGCATGAAATAAAGAGCTTTGACTAATTGGAACGTATAACCCTAAAAAATTAAAATATCCAAAACACATTGAGCTTAACATTATGTATTCTTGTAGCATATCTTTTGGTACGTTTCATTTCTATGCTTATTTTCTCTTTGTCCACACACAAAAGTCCCCCTAATTACTCTGGTTTGCGACTTTGAGCCTCAATATTTCGATGGAATAGCAAAAAGGTGATATCGATTTAACTCTCGTCGCGGTTCCCCTCGAGTTATTCGGCCCAAGAATGAGAAACGACAACAACGACAACACTAAGGCAACGACGCCGACGACGACGCAATGTCGAAAAGGAGGAGAAAAGTTGGACGGCCGGGCCCCGTCGACCGGCAACGATGACTTCCTTCACGAGGGTTTCAATTCAATAGGGTCACGATGATCCGACAATAGAGCTGAGTTTGGCCGGGAAGAAAGAACTTCCAGAAGAGGTTTTCTGGAGGGATCTCGAGGAAATAACGAGTCACGCTCGTTCTGTGGCACGGTCTGCTACCGAAACTGGAAGGATGGAACAGCCCATAAGGAACAGAAGAGAGAGAAAAAGAGAGAGAGATTTTTTCTCTCTTTCTCTCGAGCGCGCGCACGCACGCGCCAAGGCGCGGTGGTATGAAGAGGAAAAACGAAAACGTATGACGATCTTATTGTCGCTGGATCCGCAGAAAAGTCGTTCCTCTCGCGGCACATCCGACAATGAGTGTCTATCCCATATCCTCCCCTTTTTCCACTTTTACCTCCTCTATTTTTCTAGCTCCTTCTACTCTGCACGCTCACTCGCCCGTCCGTCAGGAGTCCCCCGGCGCGCAAAAAGCAGTTAAAGCGATTAAAGTCCCCGAAAGCTCGGCGAGAGGCGAAACGCGATAGAAAGCCTCCCGAGTTCTTTGCCTGTCTTGCCCCTCCCTCTCTCCACGCAACCCTTCGGAGCTTGGATATTGCGAGCCGCAGTGGAATTGCCCCGGGCAATTGCGCTGGAATCTAACTTCCATTCGGACTTATTATTTGAACAGGGGTAGTGCCGACGACTGGTAGCGGAGGTAGCTTCCGATTCTCTTTTTCTCGTACTCCTTTAGTCGACGTCACGTGATGAAGCGCGATCGATCAATCGTAAAATGTTTCACGATTAGGATTCTGGTGTCTTCGCGTTTTACAGTCTGGTGAATCGAATTTCACATCGAATGTGTCTGAGATAGAGGTGGACTGTCAAAGACGGAGAATTTGATTTAAACTAATAGTTTTTGTAAAATTTATTTGTAAAGTAATTGATTATCATTCGTGACAGTTTAATCTTAGTTAACGAAAAGTGAGAATTGTAATTTCATAGCACAATCATGTAGAAGATCAAGTGACCTTGTTCTAGTAAGATTAAAATAGTATGGTGTCAAATATCTCTTCTACATTTGTTAGCTTGACATCTAAACCTAGGCAGGGAGGGTCAAGGATTAAACTTCACGTCGCGCCTCTGCATAAAATCTCCGAACCGGAAGAGCAATTACTACTGATTGACCTCCTCGTTTCATTCTCAATAACCGAACCGTATAACGGGATTAATAAAGGCTCGACCGTTCACCCATAATGTTAGACGAGGGGAACGAGGTGAAACGGGGAGCAGCGGTGGCACACGCCTCTTCTAAAATCAACGGGACGGGAACTCGTACGGACATTAATTGCCTCTGCGAGAGCGCCGCTAAATTAAGATGCGTGCGTAATCGAGCACCCGGATCAGCTAACGCGCTTCGTGCACGCTAATTGCGCGTGAGACAATGCTGTGCGATCGTGCAACGCGTGCAGTGCGGAACTACGCTCGCTACGCGGACGGAAATACACGAATCGGTAAATAAATTAGTGCCTTAATTAATAGCCAAGTATTCAAATAGAAGGAATGCACATATACGCGCGAATGGTAATGAATGTTGGAACGAGATGAAGCGGACCAAAGCAAATAAGCGATGATCGACTAATTATTTTCGTATCTCGGGAAGAAAACGATGTAATAACGGCAAGCAAGTTAAGCGAGTGAGAAAAACCGCCGTTTTCTTAAGCGGCGCCATAAAATTCTGAGACGCGAAATCACAAGATTACTACCTTTCGCGATCGAACGAGCTAGTTAACTGTGACCCATGCCGATCTATAATCGCCGGATGCGACCATTTTTTTTCCATTAATCGTCGCTGCTCCTTGCTCGCGCAAGGCTGTAATTGGACTGGATCGTAGTCACAAAGTCGATAACCCGGCGTAATTGAATCCGTAAGCAGTCTGCCGATCAGAGGCGCTCTAGTAAAACGATTTCACTTCGGCGAAAAGTGCGTCAATGCGCCGTCCCTGCGCACAGAGGAAAGATTAAAGGGTCCTATGCGAACGCTCAACAATTTTATATAATCATACGCATCAGCCCCGTCACAGATTTTTTCTACGAAAATGTATAATGATAGAGAGGTAAAAGAGGATATACTCATCTACGCTACTTTGCATTACCCATAGTATTACTTAGTTCACGATTAAATTCCAGAGTAAATATACTTTGCTATTCCTCGAATGATTTAATGAACTGTTTCTCTCTCGTTTCTCATTTAGCTATCAGGGATAACAGCATCGTCGAATAACTGCGGATCGGTACACAAATGTATTTGGCAGTTTGCTCCGAGAAGCGCTCAAATGCTTCTCGTTACGCGCGACAAGCGAAGCTAGGACGCGATGTCATTCGGGATAATTTCCGCATAATCATGCATGTACGTCACTCCGGAAATTTCTCTCTATACGGCGCATAATACGGGACGAATGTAGACACAATGTGGCTCGACTGAGATGCGATGTGATCTCGCGATGTAATAAAACTGTCCCGCGAAACGACGATTTTACCGCGACTCTTGAGCGGTTTCTCAGGGATAAAAAGGTCTGTCACACCGTCGCTTTCTCGCCCGCTCTTTTGCCGTCTTCCCTTTCGACGGTGAACGCAAGAGAGGTGAATGAAAACGTTCGCCGAGACAGAATAATTCATTGTCCTACTAAAACCGGTGGTACTTCACGCTTGTTTGGGGAGCGGATTCACCTTGTTCGAGCTACCGCGATCCTCGATGGAGACAGAGCGAAGTGTTTTAGTGATTCTGGAGATTCTACCTTCAGATTTGTTTTATGTTCTTCAAATATATTCTGAAAAAGGATTATTGCCCTATCAAAGAATCGCGCCATCTTACTACTGTTATCTATTATATTTTACTATTACTGTTATATACGCAAGAATAATCTATTTTAAGAAATATACTGGAACATAAAATAAACGTATTTTGTAGAATAAAATAAAAGAATGGAATAAGATATTTTCATAGATGAATGTTATAAGTGATCTCACAATGACACGTGTTATTCATCCTGGTCAGTTTCGGTCAGTTTGTATGAAAAACAAACCATCGGATCCTGCTACGATCGAAAGGGATAATCAGAGATAAAAAAGGCAGTTATAGTATAGGAACTGAGTATATAGATATATGGGAAAAGTTGACACTGGATGAGGCAGGTAATACGAGAAAAGGGAATACGAGAGTGAAATGGAATACATAATGAAGGGAGGCTTCTTGCGTCCACATGATAGTAGCGTCCACCAAGAAGGTTGGTTACCGCCTATCTATCCTGTCTACTCTATCAGTATACTCAGTCCGTAGAGTCTTCCCTCTCGTTTTGTCTAAAATTTTTCCTTTCTTTTCATCTGTCCACCTCTGTGCGTCCATCCTCTCACGTCTCCCTTCCCTCGAATCACCCTTGGACCCCACGCGACACGCGTTGTATGTCCAGCTCGTCCCTTTGCTCTCGCTTTTTTGTATGCCCAATGAGCGGCACACGTGGGCAGCTGGCGAGTGAGATATAAAGAGAGGGAGAAAAGTCCTCAAAAGACACAAAGGACGTCCGCATGCATTAAAGGGTAATGATGCCCCCGTGATGGTGGTGATAGTGATGGTGGTGGTTTGAGCTGTGGTAGCCGATTCCCCACTGACGTTTGAAAATTCGTCCTGCCACGCGACGCCGCCGCTGCCGACGTTCTTCGTGGAGCGAGGTATAATGTTTTACTCATGGCGGCGTTTAGGAACAACGCCGGACGGACTTGCATGCTAATTTCGCGCAGACGGTATAAACTGGAAAGACTTTTCCTTCCCTTCCGGTGCCGTGAACGTGTCGAGGCAAAAGTACGCTTTATCTATTATTCCGTGGATAAATTTGAGGGACAAGAGCGCATACCTGCTTTTCCGTGCTTCTCACGAAGGGGGTTTTAAGTTTCTTAAGACTTTTAAATTGGATATTCAGTATTCCGTGCCGACGACCGAGTCGTAATAGCATTAATCCGGTATATACTGTAAACGATTGTCAACTTAATTTACGTTTAATTAAATCGTTGCTTTTAACGATGTTTTTCATTTTGGAATATAAATTTATATTAAATTAAAGTCGATGTCGGATTGTGTGTGTGTGTGTGTGAGTGTGTGAGAGAGAGAGAGAGAGAGAGAGGAGAGAAACTTACGAGCCGATGATACAAATATTAAAAATTTTAAAGGTATGTATGTATGTATGTATTTAAATGTATACGCTGTGTATATTTAAAAGTAATTAAATTTATTTATATTTGATTAAATCAACATCTTTTAATCGGATATATGACTGTAAGATTTAGATTCAATTAAATTGTAAAAGTCTCATCTGATTGAAGATTTTAATGGCTTATTCACTGATGAAAAAGAAATTAAAGGATCACAAAATTATTAATTAGCATTAATTGATATTAATTGGCATTACGAGCACGAAATCGTTTCTTATGATTATTCAAAGGTAGAATAAAGTTTTTACTTTTTATCGATTAAATTTTATATAGCACGTTATGATATTCTGATATGAAGAATGAAATGTATATAAGTATGACAAATGATCTCTTTTTGATAAATCTCTTTTTACTATATTATGTGACAATTTCTATACAAGAGAATTTTATCTGTTAAACATGCCATAAATATGGATGCAGAAACAATGAATACAGTTACTTTGATATACAACAGAACATACTCATATAAACGCCATCTAATGATGATATCAAGGTGCCGAAAGTATTATATGCACAAAGTGTTTTTTAAAAGCATCTCGAGAACGTCGCACAGTCATCAAAGAATTTCATGGCACACTAAGGTAAGGCTATGCGCGGAATTGATTGCAGCTTGTGGGTAACGTTTAGAGCTTCGTGTCGAGGCGACCGGCTCTATAAAGTCGCCACGGCGGAAATTATAACTCGGATGCCGCAGCGGACCACGTAAAATGCCGCCTTTTACGAAATAATTTACCGGCTGGACTCGTTAGCGCAGCATTCAGAGTGAGACGCAAAGGAGAAGGCCTTGTTAGGTCACGCGTGCGTGGCCACCATTCTCGTTTGGTCGAGTCACCGATTTTTCGGCGAGAAAGAAAACGTTTATTGCATCGCGCTTCTCCCTCTCCTTCTTTCTCACGACTCGTTTGATGACCTGCAATTTGCATAAAGTCATCGTATAGCCGCCAAAACAGTCACGCGAATTGACACGTTCGGGAAACTTTAATAAGTTTCGGCGCAACAACATCCAAGATGCCATATATATTCTTCATTTTATTTGATATTCGCGCCTTGTAATTTCGAGAATACTTATATTCTTACATGATTAGCATATCCTGCGACAGCGGGTATCATTAAATATTCGCGCGTAATACCGGTTGTGTGTATTGAGAATTTCATTTCCAGGATTCGCAAACAAATTTGATATGTCATTAAAGAAGCCAATCGAACTTCAAAGAACGAAAGCTGCATCTTTTGAATTTAAAGTGCAATTTTTCGAAGTGTATGAAATATTTTTTATTGCATGTGATTCCCTGCAGTGTGAAGCTGGTTGATGACTTTCAATTAACGTAATAGTCAACTAATAATGTTTGGATTCTTATATAAATTATAGCATGTTAAAAAGCAAGTGAACTCAATGATATTTATCGTAAATATATACGAAAGCTGTTTTATACATTTATATATTTTTAAATAGATTGCATTCTTATTTCATTTAATATCCTGCCTTTATTAGATATAAATTTTAAAACCAATATTAAGAAAAATAGATTATATTTTTATTTAATACAGTATCCTCTGCCTTCATAATCTATTGTATTTATTTTAAAACGTAAAAATATAACAGGTGTTATTAGAGCAAAAGAACTTAACTTAAAAAATGAACTACTTCTCAATAATATATTTTAACGTATTCAAATTTCTACAAAGACTCCAAATTCGTAACATCAGTAAGACTAAAAGCTTTCTGCAATTTAGAAAACGGTTATGGTTTCATAGCGCTAATGGGAGTAAAAGCGTTGCGAGTAAAAGCAACATTCGCTTCTGTTTGCAGTTTCTAATATGAAGTCACGACATACTAATTAATTTATCCCTTGGAGTTTTCTCTTTAAGGAAGTCTCATGTTCGTCGCATCACTTACGAAATGGCTCTACATTTTCAAATAATTAATACGAAGTACTTAGACTACTGTGCGAATTGTCTTATGTTCTGCAATTTTCACTCTAAAAACAAAAATTAATATTGTTTTTCATATATTATGGTATATAAGTTTATTATAACTAAGTTTATAGATTTCTTTAAAAGTTTAATTGAATTTTAGCTCAATTTAAAAAATTTTCAAGAATAATTATACGCGTAATAAAGTTTTAATCCACGGTTTCAAGGATGTTCAAGAAGTTTAATATATTTAAGAGATATAAAAGATGTGCTGTAGAAATGAGAATGAAATCACGAAACGGATGTAGTTCCAAAGTATAACAGACTGGCTTCCGCGGCTTCGAATGTTCTTTATGGTACTAGCATGAGGGATGAAAGGGGGAGATATAAAGGCTCGAAATATGATCGTATACCACCAAGTTTCGAAGTGTATCTACTGTTTCAGCGGATGGATCTCCGTGCACGTCGTCCATTTTCCACGGGCCATTCATAGAAAAGGATTTCAATTTCGCTTCTCTACTGACTTTTCATGGCAGCTAGAAAGAAAGTCAGAGTGAGAGAAAGAGAGTCGCGGTACTGAAATACGGAGATGCAGCACCGTGGATAAACGATCGAGATAACGGACTTTATGATTCTATAGGATTACGGATCCCACGGCCGTTGCATAAATTCTATCGCGCGTATAATGTAAAGCTAATACGCCGGTTCTTCAAGTCCTCGCGATGGTTGGGATGGGGGTAGTAACGGGTAAAGGGGAGCACACAGGTATGGTTGGCGGTTGAAAACAGAACGATGGGAATAAAGGGATAAAGAACAGAAAGACGTACGGAAAGAAGTACGGAGGCAAAGGAGGGCAAGCAGCAGGAAAACTACCGGGGAATGCCTGGGAATAGTAAATTTCCGCTGCACCGTGGCATCGTTATTAGCATACAAGTATTTAGAATGAATTATGGGCCAGGCCGCTTATTCCCGAGGGTGGATATATTCGGTACAGGCACTCCGGGCGTTCTTCCTACGTCAGGTGTATCCCTTAGGAGGTAACATTATGTTGTCTTGCATATTTCATCCTTTCACTCTCTCGATCTCCTGACGCGTTTCGTCGCGAAAGGGAGGAGAGAGAGAGAGAGAGAGAGAGAGAGAGAGGGAGGGAGAGGGAGAGAGAGAAGGAGGAGAAGAAGAAGCGAGCACGCGTGGGCACTTAAAACCGCGACATTATGAACGCGAAAGGTGCAACGTGAGCCGCTGCTCACCAAGAAGGTCTAGAAGGTGCACGACCTCTTCCTCTTCCTCCTACACCCGCGACGTTCTACCTGCTTTCTAAGCCGCTCGAATTTATGATCAGTTTACTGAGACTGGAGGATCGATTCTGTGGCTCATATGCGAGCGCCGACCGCCGCCGTTAAGCATTAAGGCACAACACGCCTGTGCAGCGATCGTTAAGCCCTGACCCGACAAATGACTCAGGTCGCGAAATCGCCGTTAATCGTTGCGCCCGCGTTCTTACAATCCAGAATACGATGATTAATTCACTTTTGTGCTCGTTTCTGTGGTCGGAACCCGACGTTCCTACTTTATTAATCATTCCGGAGTTCGATGTGATCTGGATGCCGAGAGATCGCCGTCGAACGGTTCTAATGAGTAGCGATCGTTAATTCAGCTAAAAAAAAAACGCACCGCTAAACTGGTTTGTGTTGCTTTAACGGAAAAATTGTATAATCATGTAAAACATGTGTGTTATACGAAGCATAATTAAACGTCTATCGATTTAAAGAGAGTCAGCATTTTATAGACAACCTATGAATTATTTTCCGTTCTTAATTAACTTCATGCACGAATAAAATATCCGTTCTAATAAAATATTAGAAAACCATAAGACGTATGGCACAAAAACATCGCCTGATCGTTCTTTTCTTTTCTACATCGTTTCTTTCCCTTTCTGCAGTTTTTTCTCCTTTTTTTTGTGAAACTACAGAGAGAGCCATACAGCTACATACGGTCGCGCGCGGCAATTAGAAAGCCATTATCTCACGGCGCGCGGCGATGCGCGTTCAACCATTGTACAACAAGCACGCGTAGGGGGTGGAAGAAGAGTGGTAGATTCCCATGGAGTTAGTACACCTTCTGCGTTCAGGGGTAGATGAATGTCCAGCAATCAGGTGCAGGGACCCCCGACTGTCTCTGAATCTATCCGTCGGCAGCTGGCTGTTACGCTCTCGTTGACGCGGAGCCATCATCGTGCCTACGGCCCTCCCGCTGTTTCGTTTTCATGTTTGGACACTGACAGGGAAACGAGTTTGAGAGAAGCTACTCCGAAACGCCGGGAATCTCTTTAAAATAGAAGGGATAGGTAGGGATTTTTTCGAAATTAACCGTGAACGACGTACGCCACGTTCCAAGCAAAGCGGCGGCGCGTGCAAAGCAGTCACAAGCAAAGATTTATAGTTACGATCCATAAATCCAAAAGGACTTTCATATTTTATGAAAGATAGAGAGATTTATCAATTTTTTATTTAAAATCAAGAACTTTTCAGCTTTTAGTTTGTCGATTACATGAAGAAGACAGAGAAATATTTCATTCCTTGACATTGCCTTAAAGGGATTCTAAAATCGTCTGTTTTACCAATTAATTTTTTAATTGCCTTTACAGATTAAAAAAATTTTTTTTCGCAATTGAAGTACAATATAAACTTTAATGTAGTCCAAATCGGTTCACTTTATGCCAAAAACGAAAAAGTTGAAAAATTATAGTTTTATTACCGGCTTCTGGTGTCGACTTGTAATAATATTTGCTTTATATACAAGTTTTATATTTTGTACGTATAAAACAATCTTAATTTGAACTAGAGATTACATAAACAAATAATGTTGAGTTCTTATAATTAGGTTTAGACACCTAATATGAAAAATTAGTTGATAGTAGCGTGTAGTGATGTGTCAATGATACATAAATCGTACGTGTGTAAGTCCTACAGAATCAGTAAAGCAGACGACATTAGGATCTCTAATTTAATAATGTATTATTAGGTATGTTATTAAAAGAAAATCTTTTTACTTAGTAATGCTTTCGCATAACTATTATTAATCATACGGTAATGTTCAACAATAACTTGCATTACTTTGTCTATCGATCTTTCCAATGATTGGCATATATCATACAATTTATACACACAATTATTACTTGTAATATAATAACGGCGTAAATGCATGACATAGGAAATTTCAATTAAATAGATACCCAGAATGACGATGGAGATTTACAATGATGATGGTGTGTCATCGCGATTCTGCACGATACCCGCAGTAGCAACCGATTCTGAAAATGATAGCACCGGAAATTCATAGCGGCTGCTGCATACGCGCGGTTCACTCAGCCGCGTTAAATTTGGCCATAATGATTCGACGATCGTGCACATTCATTTCCGAGGAGTTAATATTCAAAATGAACATTAACAGGACGCACGCTACCGTTAATCTCCAATGGCATGTGGGACCGCTCACGGTGCGCCGGAGGTCGCTTTACTGCATTCGCGTTAATTATGCAAATGAATAATTAGCATTTCGATTATTTCGGCAACGTCACTGTCTACGTCGCGGAAAATTTATCGCGCCGATATTAATTTATTGTTTTTCTCTCGCACGCTCGACCCGCGCCAGTGGAATTTATCATTATCATCGCGATAATGTGAAACGGAACGATCCACGTTGGGTGATAAAGTATCGATCATGAAACCGTCGTCGTGTGGATTAATAACTAGATAATAATTTACGATCGGTTTGTCAGCAGTCAATCCTGCTGCGAAGTCGTCAAGAGAGTTGTAAAATTTGCAGGGCTCTGTCTCGTAATGAAGATATTATGAGCCGGAGCTAAAGATTGCGAGACTTTCAAGCGCGCCGTCGGAGATCTACGTTGGCTAATCATGGACATAATGGAAAGAAGGAAATTGAAGGATTTTCGGCCTGGAGAACTTTGTGACCCCCCGACAGAATGGAGAACATGGATCTACGAATATTAATCGTTCGAATTTACCATCTACCGAAGAGTTGCTGCACGAATGGAAGAGTGATCAATGCGAATCGATTCGACCTGGCTGCAGAAATAAAAACTGTTAGTCCCTATGAATATATTCATATCCCTTCATCAATATTCAGAACCTATTTTCCTGACTGCGCTTAAATCCACTAAAATCGCGCGACATCGAACATTCGACGGAATGAAGCACGATCTTCGATTTCTCATAACGACAGTTTATGTCTTCTCGATTCATATTCCCATTCCCGAAGGCGTTGAGATATATGGATGTAACCATGATATGATGATTTCTCTCTCTCTCTCTCTCTCTGTCTCTCTCCTCTCCTTTTATTTCTATGTTTGCTTTTCACAACGGAATATGAATACATTTGACATAATGAATATACATATATTTTTACGAAACAAATGGCCTACTCGGATCTCGTCCAAACACATTAATGATTCTGTGTAAATGATAGTAAACATTCGTAAAACTAATTTACTCGAACTTGGCACCGGTTCGATAGGAATCGAAATCGCATAGAAATGGAGGATCGGAGACTTCCTTGGACCATTTCCAATTCCGCTCGACTTCCTCCGCTCTTTCATCCGTCATTGCCTGTTGCGTTATTTTGCTACCTCGAAACTACGTGGATCCGGAACGTGAGTCGTATTTTGAGGGCCACGAGGATTAAAGAACTCTTGGCGAACCAGTCCACGTCTCGATCCGGAGGATTTAAGGCGTCTCCAACAAATAGATCGCTGCGCTAATGGATGGGAGTTCCGATTCGATATTGCCTTTCCCTAGCCCGGTGCTCCGAGCAGGAAATTAGCAAGTCTTAGGAGAGCTCCTGTTAATCGTCGGGGTGATTTCTGTGGCGTCGCTTTCGGACAATTTGCCATGACGAAATTTCATTTGTCCCCTTCCTTCTGCGTGCCAACAGTCGTCGACGAACCCTTCGAGGGTCTCTTCTCGCTAATCCACCTTATTCACTCTTTATCTTCTTCCATTCGACTCTTCGTCGGAAATGGAGCTTACAGAATTAATCGATGCTATCCTGACTCCTCGGCCGAAATGCATGGAATCGTTTCACGGCTTCATCGCGATCATTTCCACAGTGAGGGATGAGGCGACAATGAATGACAACGAATGAAGAGGGAAATCAGATTTCGTCCGACGTTTCTCGGAGCCGGATTAGAAAAGAATGGACTCGTACGAGCATAAAATTGAAAGACATCTTGAAGCAAGCGTAGAAAAATTTCTTTGAATACTTTTCTAATCTAATTCCATTACAAAGCAAAGAGTAGAGGAAGGAATATCTTTTACAAAAAATTTTTAATTCTCATTGAAGATAAAATTTGATCATTCATTTTATGACTGAGATTATGATGATTTTATGAATGGTATTAAAAAATATTATTATAAATGAAAATTATTACCAATAATTTTTTACCAAGTGTGTTTTCACCAATATTTTTAAAGTTTGTGAAAGTGCAGATTGTTTGACAGGTACGCGCTAATATAAATTCCGGATAATATAATTGAAATCCACTGCTCTCCCGTCGGCAATTTATATTCTAATTTTCCGATGTAATTACAGATATCATGGCGAAATTACACGCTGGTTTGAATGGTATCGATAGCGCCCGCGCACTGCACCCTTTGACAATTTTCACGTTGCAGCTGCGTTCGCGTGTCCGTTCTCCAATCTCGTTTGTCACTTGACGAGCGCGCGTAATTAAAAGGGGTGTGTTATGAGAGAAAAGGAGATATGCTCACCTTGTGCGTTAATGTATCACGTATATCCGCTCGTATGCTCTACTATCAGCGACCGTACGCGCACACACCAATGAGCACCAAAGAAATCATCGATCACAACTGTGGTCTCTGAGGATCCTATCTCTCCGTATATATTATATATGTTCCTCACTTTGATACAAATTATTAAAAAAATTTTTTCACACGTACACCTCTCTTGGCAAGACGCTATTTACAAGCCTCTAAGCTCACACAATCCTACGTGCTATATGTGCTACATGAATATTTATTTAGAAAAATGCAAAACTACTGGTGGGCACCTCGATCGCGGCGATATCGGCGTATCACTGGCTATCGACGGCCGCGTCTCTTCTCGCACTGGGTCCACGAGGTGCCCATTGAGAAAACGCAACGCGGTAAGGAACAACGTACCAACTAACACCGTACCGTCACGGCGCCACGGCACTAACTGACAGGCTGACGAGAAACTCCAGTTGGTCGACGGCGAGATGGCCGAGGGGTGGGGAAGTAACCCGCGCGGCTCTCGACCCTCTCTCACACAATCTCGTGTCCTTGTCTGATCGCATGCGTTCTCTTCGTCCCGTTTACGGTTTTCGCCCTCCGTCACCATCTAGTGGTAAATCGGTGTACCCTAGCGAGCGCGCGCGCGTACTCCACCCCCGTGGCGAACGGAAGAGAGGGAACGAAACGAGCACGTGAGACTGGTAAAGAGCGAGGGGTGGCGAACGGAGCGTGGGGGGTCGAGGCCCGTATATGGGGGCGAGGTTGCAAAATATGTTGTAGAAATGGGGTGGCGGATGAATGCGGTCGCCTGTAGACTAGCGATTTTATTGATCTTTTTTCCACCCTTCAGACGTGTATACGCGCGGTTCGCTTAATTAAGCGACCGGACTAAGGTCGTGTATACCTTTGGCGAAGTATTTCAACAGGGCATTGGTTAATGAGATAACTTTTCGCAACAATTTTTGGTGTATTTCGAAAACAATTGATATGTGTATAGTTTGACCGCGATCGATCCAGCTCCCAATATAGCTCGGACAATTGATAGAAATGCATTCCATGCACGTACAGTTTCTGCATCCGTTTTTAGGTGCCGCAATAAATTTTTCACGAATCAAGCAAATGCAAGCAATTAATTTTATTTAGTCCGTCTATTGTACGATAACGTGAAAAATATTGATGGCCAGCGTAAAAACATAAATCACTGCAATATTAAATCGATATAAATTGACGTAAATTAGTAGCATAAGAACGTAATGAAAACAGATGTATCGCCATCCGTTTTTTGACTGACGGAACATTATCGGTCGATCGTAAATTTTCGGACGTCATCATTCGTAATAATTTATTAGCACTTTGGACGTGAAAATCCATAAGACCCACGCGAAATTGTGAGATATTGTGTCTTATCACTTTCTGGTTTTGTCTCGTTCGATCCCGAGGGCAAACCAGTAGGATTCGAATTAGTGTTTATGGCACCCATGGGCGACAAAATCCCTTTTTGCGGAACGGTTGCAATAGTCCGACAAGCGTTAGACGTCGATGTCATCATTTTTCCTAATACCACTTTGATAGATATTTAAGTTTACTTTGCGGGAAAAATATTATTTATATACACATATACATATATATATGTATATGTATATGTATATGTATCATGACATTCACACATTTGTTATTATATACCGATTAACTAACTGTTGTGAATTGCACCTCGGGGGATTTAAATGCATCAGCGTGCGTTCCAACTGTCCGATATTTTCTGTCCTAATCGGGAAATCGGTCACGCCGTAAATCTTTAAATAAACACGATTAATCGTTCCCGACAAGTTTACGTCCCAACCTTCACAGCCGCGGCGTAGTGAGCTTAAAATGGATTTACTCGATCCGAATGCATTAACGACTGGAGAGAAGTAGTTGCTACTCTCAAAGAGTCCTCCGGCTGGGAGCGAGTGCTAATTAGCGATTCGATCACGAAGCTTCCGGCGCCGGTAGACAACGTCGTCACCTCCACCGGATTCTCTTTGATCCTCTCCTATCTCCGTTTCGTTCTCTTATTCGCGTCTCCCTTCCCCGCCAACCTTTTCGCCGTCATGTCTGTGGATATCACATATAGACGGCACATACACAGATGTCTAGATGCAGCACAAGACCATGTACTTTCACAGTAGCGTGTCAAAAAGCAACTTACTCGACAAAAAACACGCTCTCTTGTTCTTTAGAGGCTTAGATTTATATGATAAAGCTAATATAATCATATTATGAGTAACAACGCACAAAAAATCTTTTTTCGTTGATATTTCGTTTGTATATTATTTGCTTTGAGGATTATCTTTGAAATAATGTGCATAATAAAATATTTTATTTAAAATATTTTATGTGTACGATCAATACTATTTCATAAAAATATTTGTTCAAATATAAATTACATACAATTTATATATATGCGTGCGTTTATAAATTACTTGTTTATGTAGTGTTCATAAATTATTATTGCGTTTCCTGATTTTGCAAGATTAAAGCGAATCAACTAAATTACAACTGGGTCAACGAATGAAATATTCTTGGGTAATTATATCGCAGGATTAGGAAATGCGGTGCGATCAAAGTCAATAAATACAAAATGCGTAGGACAAGGGATGAAAAAGTAAAGGATTACGCGGTTTGATCATCGGTGTTTCGTCTTCACCAGAAAGATGTTTCGTTTCCCTCTCAACATCGTATCTCGAATCTCATCTGCCTACTCGCCCTTCCGCGGACCAATCCGTGTACGCAAAAGGGGAGGGCATGCGCCCGCAGACAAGAGATCTAATATACCCGTCGGTTACATTAGCCGGATTTAATTTAAGCTCCAACCCTACTACGTAAGCGTGCCGCTTATGCTCTCTGTCTACAGAGTGAGAACACACGTTAGCTCGGAGAGAAGGAAATCCTTCGAGAAGGCATAAACTGACGAAGAAGGTGAAAGAGAGAGGGACAAAAGGTAGGAATACGTGCACGGTAGCGAGAGACGCCGTTTATTGTAATTGCGCTGTCGCGAGCGAGCAAAGCGCCGCTTTCCATGGCTAACTGAGTATTCGCTAATGCTCGACCAATTCAGAAGAGAGACAGCTTCATTAACGGCAAAAAATCGTCCCTTTTCTTCGTTCTGCCTCACTTTTTGCTCTCTCCACATTGAATCTGGTCAGCACCCGAAGTTTTTATTAGTTTATCCCAGTTTGAAGTTTGAAATGCCACTTAACGATCGACACACACACTTTATACTTCGAAATCAATATATTATCGAAGATCGAAGACATGCGCAATACGACATCTTCCTCGAAACGAAGATAGCTGATGCGTACCGCTACGTACGGAAGAATGTCGAGATATTTCCTCTCGTGACTTGCTGTTTGCCCGCCATTCGGTCGCCTTTCTTTTTCATACGTCGACAAATACGACAGTCTAAGAGGAAGAGAGACAGATGAGGCTAAGCTCATATTTATTTATGAGAGAGGAAGTGGCGTACGGTTTGTCTGCCTGCCGTGGAAATATACATCCTTGCCGCGCGTAACGCGTAAGCGGAAGGGGGGCACGAGGTGTTCGCGAAAAGTTGCGCGCCGTGGGTTCCTAGTGCCGCGGAAAACTTTTGACGCGCCCGAGCGAAATCGCACGTTTCATTGTTACTTTTGTACGTTTTTGAGCGACGATATGGTAGACGCTCAGCCGCCGTCGCCGCCGAATGTATGGCGCAAATAAAACTGCCACGTCGGGCGAAGTTACCGTAACCGTTTTTAGTGCTTTATGACATCCGTAAATCTTCGCTGCCGCAGGAAGAGGCTCGAATCCTTCCCAGGATACTGACTATCTCTACCGAAAATTGACGAGGTCACTGTGTCGAGGAAACGAAGTTCCTCGCGATCCGCTGAATAATCGCACCGGACATCGGAGTCACGTATGAACTCTTCCTTAGACGCGCGCAAAAAAGATCTATCGTTGAAGTTTCCAGCATTCGTCGTTATCACGTGCGCGTTGTTTGCCGACCGATTGTTTTCTTTGCTTATTATAAAATTATGATTTCTTCGTTTCCTACGAGAGGAAACAAATGTTTATGCCGTGATTCAAGCTCGTGAATGTATTGAAAGTATTTCTATCCCACACAATACACTTTATGCGAAAGATGTCCTGGGAATGTCCTTAAGAAAGAGGAATGTTCTTTGGATATCTTTAAGACGTCCCTTGGAGATGTGTGCTGTATAGAATACGTGCAAATTGTATTAGAAAAAGGATTAAAGCTAGTATTCATAGTCAATTCTTATATTTAAAAACGTGTCAAGTAAAATATACGTGTCATGAAAAAAATACTGAAAAAATTTTAATAAATCTTAGTTTGAATGGTTTCTAAATAAATATTTACTAAATGTAAACGTATATTCAAAGAAATATATATTCGAAGAAATATGTATTAAGATTTAGAAGGTTTTTTTTAGTGTATAATCTGAAGATGTTGCAAACCAATCACAGAGAGTCGTGGTAGAATATTAAAACGTTATTTAAGACGGTCTGAAAATAAGAATCGACTATGAATACCTGCCTAAGCTTTCTAAAATACTAACTTGATCCTTTATAAGTAGGTACGTGAGAAAAAAATAAGAAAGTGGGAAAAATAAAAGAAAAGACCAAGGAAAAAGTTTCCGTTAGTGATTCAAAAGTTAAAATGTGTAAAATATACTATTTCGGAAATTTATCACACTTAAAAGTTCTTGGGTGTTCTGTTTTTATAACAATGAACCTAATTTGTTACGAAATAACATATATTTTAACCCAGAATCTCTGGGAGGTAACACTTGAAAAGATTACATAAGTTTCCGAGTCTTTTAACAATCGTCCCGTTAGGAGATCCTTTTAATATCCTTTCGTGAGTTTTCAAAGATTTTAGACCTTTTGACCTAGGTTTCGCAAGAAAAAAATATAGAAAAAGTCGGTCAGTAGGACAAACTAACGTTACCTCCCATAACGCGTGTCAGGCTACAACAGTATACCTTCAGAATGCTATTGTCTTACGTGCTGTAAATCTTCGCTACTGTATGGAAGAAGAAATAAAAATTCTCACCGCTAACTGATTTCAGAATACGAGAAGAGTAGAGTAGTCTCAAAAGAAATTTTTTATATGACAGGGTTTTTTAAAAGGATTCCGATGTGCGACTACGTGCGAAAAATGGAGTTAAAAAAAACGTCAAACTATTTCAATCTATTGTTGCATATTGCATAGAAATACTAAAGTCTATTGATTTCTTTGTGAATTCCGATATGTATATATAGATAATATGTACTAATCTCTTAATCTAATTGTTTTCATTTTTTGTACAAGAAGCTGTTTGATGTGCTCGATATATTTAATATCTTTTCTTTATTAATTGAATTAGAGTATAGATTTTTATTATCAATGTTAAAAAATAAAAAAATTATTCTAATTATTATTAACAATTATTTTTTCGTATTGATGTCATTGTTACGGTTAAAAATATAAATTATAATGAATAATAAATTAAATTAACAAAATCTCTGCTTGAATAATCATAGCAATTTACCTGCGAAATCTCTTACAAAATTTATAGTTGGGCTATAAATTAGTTTTAAGACATTCTTTCTCTGTACATACACATATATTTTCGCCGATTCATCGCGATGTAACGGAAACTGAAATTTACATTTAGGTGATATAATAGTTCCATATATATTCCGGAATTTTATAAAGATAATAAGTATGGTTGTGTTACATTGCGCGAGGTAAATTCCCTTATTGATCAAAACTGCGCGTAGGCGATCATACAATGCAATGCGATACTCGAAAAACTATTATTGCGAGCTTTGGGATGTTTTCCGCAGCAACACTGAGAATCTGATTTCACCCGGAATCTCAGAACGTGTACGCGGCATCGCAGTATACGGCGTACAGAGACGGTATATGGACGGAGATTTTATTGGAAAACGGAAATCCGCTCTCGCGTGGGTGCCGTCGGTTGAGGCTCGAAATAAATTGCACGACTTACGGAGGACCCGATCGACGGAGACTCTCCTCGAAAGAATTTTTTTATGAAACTTTGCGCTTGCCAGTAATAAACGGAATGTGTGCACGTGACAAAGAGCGCGTTTACTGCTAAATCGTGTTACTCGTTAAGCGGCCTTCTCGTACGCCGCGTAGCGTTTCGCTTTATTTCCTATGCAAACGAGCCTCGGACGGCGTCGGACGGGTATAATCGAACGTTGAAATATGGTTAATTTACGAGAAGCTACGAGATATCAGCCTATTAATGCAAAGTATTTCTATTTCGAGATATGAAATATAGTAGCAAAAACTCGACTCGATGGAGAAATATAATTTGTCGATATAATAGCGTAAGAGGTACTTATACAATAAGAAGTCAAAATTACGTGGAAATATGTATAAAGTTACATGAAGATAATGTGTAAACGCGACGTTGGTCCAGACAATGTTGTTACCTGCGCTGTATGTTTATCTATGCATACCAACGCATACGTATAATAGCTACCAAGGAATTTATCCCGCAAGTATAGGTATACACGTTGTGATTTGGACAACGTAGAATTCGTACGTCGCAGGGTAGTAAGCGGATAGTTTAGGCGATATGCAAATTATTTGTAAAGTAGGCGCTTTAAATACAAACTCGAAGTATAACTACATTCCAAACGCGTGCGTACTCACGATATTACTAGATTGTAGTATTGAGTCACGCGTAACTGTTAGTTTTCCCAGACAAAAAGATGTAGCATGATTTCATCGTGTTCTCAACTCATACACGCTTCTTCACCATTCTTTTTGTGGTATTTAGCGAAATCAAAACGATCGTAATTTTCAGATCCGCCATCGAAAGAAGACAGACACGATACGTTTACGATAAATGCAACATTTCTTCTTGCGCTATTATAAATGCAATGCCGGGAGGCATTTCATAAAGATATTCAAGACATAAAGATATTCTTAAAGATATTCAAGAAATGATTATATTCTGTATATATTACTGTGACAAATTCAATTAAATTCATGTTTCTGGATATAATGAATTTAAAAGAGAATCGGATATAATAAATCAACATTTTTCAAGCACACCTAAATGTAATAAAATATAACTACATAGTTCGACAGTAACTTATCGCAATAGCTTTCACCCAGGTGAATTCCGACGCCAATATCCTTCGTTCCGCACCCACCATTCCATTCAACCCTCCGGGCGCTCTTCCTCATATTGACTTCGTAACCCGTATTCAACCGGCCATAATTTTCGGGAACCCTGTCCAAAATCCCGACAGCCTATCATCGTTACTGTTTCGCGAGAATTGCAGCCAGTTCGTAACTGATCGAGAGGCGATCGGATACTCAGTTCGGCACCGGATTTGCGCAATTCCTCGATCGCGTAACGATCGCGGCGTCGACCGATAAACACACAGTCCGTGACGGATTCACGACCGTATGTGCGAAGCTACACGCACCGACGCGCACCCCGTGTCAGAAACAGCGGTCCACTTAGAACTTCGTGACGTTCCCTCTCGCTGTACTCTGAACGAGACGAATCGGGATCCAGACAATAACGTTGCACTTTCGACACGAGCGGGCACGTCGACGCGACGCCACAACGAAGACTTCGTCCTACCGCGCGCACGTGCGTGCCAATCCATTATCCGAATTGGCTTATTGAAATTTCTCGGCACTGACGGGGAACGGATGGATATTCATTCGTTCGGTCCGGCACTTACCAAGGCGAACTCGCCCGTTCGATCCTGTTCGGTCTCTACGACATATACGTGCACGGACATATGCTTTCCGACAGCGCGCGCATACAACCGTTCGACGAGGGAGTCGAGCTTGCCATTTAATTTCGTGACTTACGCCTGCCCGCTTAATTGTTTCGGCTGTCGAAGGGCGCTTAGACACTCGATGCGTCTTTGTCCGCACAGGCATGGAAGTGCTTAAAGAGAGAAATTTCTACGACGTTCTCTTTCCATATTCTCCAGTCTAGTTATATTTAATAGTGGTATATGTTCTCTCTTCTCTATCCTATTATTATGATTTATTAATGTTTTAATTATCAAATATTGTGTTTAATTTATAGATGAGATACTATGAAAAAATAATAATATCGATACTTAAATCTACTGGAAATGTTACAGATTTGTAAATTATTTATATATCATTTATATTACAAATAACGCATCTATGTACTATTATTCAGATGAATTTAAAAATGGAATATAAAATTTATATTATTTCTGGATGTTATTTAAAAGACTGTCTTTTTATTCAGAATTCATTATAAACAAAAGCTCGATACAAAAAACAATTGCAACTGAAACACTTTATGTATTTTAAATTTAGAAGAGCATCCATTTCACGTAGATTTATACATGTTAATTACCTGTCAATAAATTAAATTTCAAATTACAGTAATAAAAATACTTAATATCGAATTCAACTTGGAATGGAATATATCATGTTTCTTGTAATTGTTATAGCCATTCTACAATATGCTCTTTGTTTCCTGTTTCTTGCTGTTTGTCTCTTGCCTTTTTGACCAAAAGGCAAGAGACAAACAGAGATAAACAGCAAGAAACAGGAAACAAAGAGCACATTGTAGAATGGCTATTATACCTTCATTCTAGGAAACAGGATTTTTTATTGATAATTGACATGCATAAATCCAAACAAAATGGATATTCTCCAAATCTAAAATACAGAATGAAGTTAAAAAACAGCAATGAAGCTAATAATAATTTATAGAAGTCGAAGCCAAACGACTCTTACTCGTATGTATTAAGGTAGTAACCTGTTGTTTAATTTTTTGGATGACGTTAGCTACATTGACATGGTTAGAATCATTCACAGTTTTCGAACGATTTCCTGCCACTGTGAATACACAAAACCCATATAAATATCGCTGTTTGTTTGCTTAGTAGCTAAAGATGGAATCCGGGAAGGAAGGTTTGAAACCTCCAAACTCCTGTGTAAATGAGCGTTACGTTTAAAGCATAATTTCTTGGGACAAGATGTATCAGGCACCCTTTAAGTGGCTCTAAGCTTACGATGTTACAACGTCATATGTTGGAAACTTTATGAAGGACACAGCACTTAGCATAGATATCAGAACATGAGCGCTGCACTAGTTAGCACAATAATGACTCTACAAGAGCCATTAAATAGCGTTTTAAAGTTTCATAGACCGACGAATAAATTTCGGTTATTTTCGTCAGATATGTAAATCATTATTCTGTTGTACAACGCTGGTTTTCCATCGACCCTCCCACACAATAAATCCACACTGGCGACCGCAAAATAGGTCCATTAAACGACCCTCTGAAATTTCTCGAAACAGACTTCCCCCGGAATGTAATATTATCTCTAAATCCAGCCCGGTTCCGCTACCGCGAAACGCATACGCGGGTCGAATCCGCGGGAGAGAAAGATTCGAAAGAGGGGACCGCACACACCGCAGACACGTGTTGTTCTGCGGAGAAGAATCTGCGGCACCCCGTGTATCAAGCGCTCGTAAATAATACCACTGTATATTTGAATGCTTCTGACGGATCCCGCATGCCACTTGGGAATGCTCGGAAACGGCCGCTTTGCGTCTATATATGCACGCACACGTTAACTTTGTATTCACGTGCGTTGAGTGTGCGCATAAGTAAACGTGACATTTAGTCAGCAAGAAAGGGCGACATCCTAAAATCCCTCTCCTCCTGTTTACGTCCGGTAATATTGAATTTCATGCGATATACTTTAGTCAATGGACAGGTCGTTTTAGGAAAAGTTAGCATGACGAACGGTAAGAGGTGTGTGGAAGGAATAGACACGTAGAGTTTGGGAGAAACACAGAATTCAAGATTTCTGGTGCTACAGGCGCACGGAGTAATAACTCACTCGATGCCCCGCCGCGAAGCTTAGTGACGCGTACCGTACGCGCATTTTATTCCGCAAGAGGCCATTCTCGGTAAAGCGTGTAATCCGGTTATTAATGAGGGTGGTAATCGCACGGCTACATCGTGTACGATGGTAAAAAATGATGTATGCTCGACGATTCGTGCTGCTGGCGTTCACTTCGGAAGCTAATGCGTTTTCGGTAGGTGGAGAGAGTCGAATGATTGATTACCGCAAATAAGAAACCGCGCGCCTTCACTCACGACGATGACGTATTTACACTCAGCATTTAAAAATGCTTATACAAACGTAATATAGCCGGATTTATAAGGCGGAGCCATATGCTGTTCGGAACAATTCTGTACCGTTGTGAAGTCGACCCTGGTCAAACCAATATTACTTCTTGGAAACGCATCATTGGACAACCTGTTACGCTTTATATCGGGGAAACGTTGTTTTTCGCATTATAAGAAGTGTTCCTTCCCTAGACAGCGGTATCCACGGAGGCGTATCTCCCCGCCAGTCCTGGATCACGGAGTGTGATGGTGGCGGGGGATCGGCTGAAATCATATTTCATGTCGGTCGATGCGAGATTAATAACGGCCAGACACGTTTCGATTTCCCAGAAGTACCTGTCGATTCGGCCACACACTGCGTTCGCCTAGGAAAAGCACGTGAGCGGGACCTCTTAGCTGCCCCAGAGTGCTGCGAGCAGACGTCGACGAGAGGGAGTCGTTGGTTAATTACCGCTTTGACGGAGGTGGTTACCACTATCGCCAGAAGTGGGGATGATTTCTCACGCTGGAGCGAATCTGCCATAAACACTCCGGGGAGGTAATAACCATCTGAAAAGAGTGGTCTCATTGTTCCGTTCCATTGTCTTGCGCATTGTCGTGCGATTGGATTCTCTCTTCTCTCGTCTTCAACTTCTAAATTTAACCGACTGGCATCTATTGCACGCCGGCACCAATTACACTTGCGTTCTTAATTAACGCCAATGGCCATCAACGATCTCGTGCGCCTTCACGCGAGTGTCTCAAAGAGCTCCTTTAGCGACACCGCGTTAAATGATGGGTAGGAAAATGCTCTATGATTCGTGGAAGTGATTTGAAGTAAATTGATCGACTTGATATGTATGTCATTTGATCATTTTGATTGAAATCTGAGTATTTCTAACGTTTCACAATTCTTATGTTACTATCTTAAAATAAAATAAAAAATTTTAATCATAACAACAATCTATAAACCTTCGATATTCAAATAAAAACAAAAATTAAACGGACAAATGAGAGTCATGCGCAGTTGTTAGTGCACAAATTAATAAATATAATTAATTCTTAAAAAAATCATTGTGACTTGGATTTTCCTACCAACAACGTTATTTTTAGTTTAACGTTTGTAAAGGTTGACTGTTTTTTGATTAAATTATGCAATATCAAATTGTGTGGCTGGTTCATGCTTTTATTGGATTTCGATTGGATATTTATATCGATTTCGCTTGGTGTTACACTTTATGCGAGAGAAACACACTCATCTGTCAGCGATGTGTTCTGGCTGTCAGATTAGAGTTTAGAAAACTTTTGAAATTTAAAACATCAACATTGTTCACTGAAGATGACTCGGAGAGGAGCCGAAAGGTATGAATTGAAATAAATGTATTTCTAAGAATTAATCGTATTTTGTTAATTTGTGCACTAATAACTGCGTGTGGCTCTAATTTGTCCGTTTAATTGTTTTTATTTGTTAATTATTCCAGAACAACCATTCCAAAAAAAATATGATATATATTTCTTTCTTTCGTTATGGATACATTTTCAATTAAGAGCTATCGATCTCGATTTATCTTCTAATGTACAGTACTCGGAAACAGAAGAACAAAGTGCAGCTACTTTGAAAACAAGAGCAACTTGTCTCGATAACGACCGTGAAAGAAAAGTTCTCTGGGCCGATGAGAAAGAAATGCTCAGTGGTTCGTGGGTAGTAAATCAAGTTTCCTCTTCCGAGCACGAGGATCGGTGGAAGTGTCCGGTACTGTTTGGCTAAAGCACGACGGGGTGCCAACTGGGTGAAAAGCGGTGCGTATATATAAGACGATGAAAGGGGCGGGTCTCGTTAGCCGCTGACAGGAAGGCGCGTATAGCTCATCGCGTCGAATGGCCTTCCGGTGCTGTGAAAACCACCGGCGAAACACGTTTTGAATAAGGTCGTGGATGTTCGGTCTGTGGGCGTTCGCCGTTTGAGCTGGAAAATGGATGAAAGATAGATCGACGAATCCGGAACTGAACCGCCACGTGGCGCAAACGCGTGACGTTTTTGAACGATTAATGCAAAAAGAGGGAACCACAGACCGAGATTAATGAAGACGCTATTGAAACGGAAGGGCACAAACGTGATAAATATCAATTTTTTAAGATTTAACTATTCTATCATTCGTGTTTTGCTTTACTTCTTTCTGATAGAACATTTTTATAATCTGTTTGCATCACTATTTGCTTTATTAAGAAGCTTTACAAATATTATAAATCTAATATAATTATAACATGATATAAAAAATCATTATTGTAGATTAGGCAAAATAACGTAATGAAGGTAAAACGAAAAAAAAAACCGCAGTCAATATATCATAATTTTCTATCTCTGTGTTTCTACTAGATTCTGCTTTCGCGACGGGATCAACTGCGAGTAACGGAAGTCTAGTCTGGTAAGCCAGTGGCGAGAGGTAGTATGGGAGGGTGGAAAATCTATTCCATACAAACGTTTGTCGCGGTCGTTATTTTAACAGTCCCATGAGATCTTTTTTCAGCTGCGTGTACTGTTGGTTGCCGTAAAATGGATGACATTGGAAGGTCGATAGACGAAAAAACCTATGACAACAAAAAGCTATCCCCTTGGCCCGAGATCTGACTCTCGCCCAGCGGAAGCGTCAGGATTGCCGCGAAAGTCGGTAAGAAAACGAACGTGGCTAAGTGCTCGTTTCGTAATTATCTTTGAGAAATGCGGATGCTCGCCAAACGAACTTTTTCAGCCGGTACTCCCCTTGATGAACCTTAGTTCAATTATGATATCTAATTATTAAATTGGATGGTAAAAATAAACTAATCTCGTTTTCCCGTGTAACTTCTTCCACTCGTCCGTAGTCTGGAAACTTTCTTTCCCTCGGCCGAATTAATTTTAAATCCACTTGATCCTGCCTATTACGTATTCCCCGTAAACTTTAATATGAATTCTATAATGGAAAAGAAGCATCAACGATTAGAATTCTTATTGCTAAAGCTTTTAATACCACATACGATCCATTTCTCTTATAACGATACACTACAATAAGATCCTATCATTTAGGCCGTACACAGTTCGTTTTTATTTTAAGATCATCTTAAGTAATATTCTAAGGTGCAAATAAGACTATAATTGATAATACAATAAAAAGATGCTGTAGAAGAAGAAAGTGAAAAGACGACAGCAACGAGCCTAAAAAATCTATCGTTTTCTATTCTTTCTTTTATCGCGCTCAAAAGCATATTGATCGGAATGAGACAAATGACCACGACTGCCGTTCGTGCGAGATCGTACACGCTTACATCCGCGAGCATAGGAATGCGCTTCTACATGACGTGTGAATACGATGTCGCGCAAACATCTCGGACATTCGGAACGGTACCGGTCGCGTTACTACGCCCTGTCCCAAATTAGTTGCAGACGTTTCATTTATAATGCCGCTGGCCATTATGCTACCCGGACACAATGCCATTGTGTGCGCCGCGCGAGTTCCCACCCCACGGGCACGCACCGCTTGTGCACCGAGAAGAACAATCCGAAACGCCGGTTCTACATGCCGCGCTGGAGCTTTGTAACCCCGTACTCCACGTGCGGTGGTGCGCATTACGTGTCAACGATCCGAGCACCGCCCCGTGAAAATTTCAACGTTTAGACCGCTTTTAATCTGACGCCCGCTTCGCTGACCATCACCATTAATCGCCATGAGAAGCGATTTTGACCATATGAATGAATCATCCGTTTTGACTTTCGGGGGGGGGACCAGTTCGGCGAGCGCGGCCGTTTTCCATGCTTTACGGATCTCGAGCGGAACAACCGTGAAAACGTGGATTAGTATTGTCGTGTGGAACTTGTGGGAGACACCGAATAGTTCTTTCTGGGAATGTTCCGAAAGAACAAAGTCATCGCGTTTGAGAGTGATCTCCGAGCGATTATGAGGGCGGAAGCTACGAAAAGAATCGTAACACCTCTTTTAAGCGAATTATTTTATATATATTTTTTTCACCATCGCGGGAGAAGGGATGCAACAAAAGGCGCCGCGTGTAAACTCAAAATGTAAATTTCAGCTGCCCCGGCGAGCGATAACACGCGCGGGAATTAAAAGTTAACCGGCTAACCATGCGAGTCACATTATCAAAGTCACGCAGCTCTTTCTGACGGAAGAGGCGAGCCAACGTGATTAAAGTTTAACGCGTGCTTGGGTCAGCGAAAAAAAAATGTCAGTTGTCCGGCGCGCTAGCGCTGGGAGATACGAGTGCATTCCACGTTATCGCTCGCGTCCCTCGTCATGCCGAGCTATATATCGGGGCTACGTATATCCTTCAGGAATTCCCGGACGGTCCCGGGCGATTTAAGGGCGGGACGGACTTCCGGATTTTTCTGCGGCACTTTTTTTCCCACTTGGCCGACGCTGTAAATCATGCGGCGGTCCGTTCGCGACGGCGGTGGCGCGTCTTGGAAAATCTCTTCCGACGGTCCTACCCGGCGGCCCAATTAAAATGCTCGCACTGCGCCGAAAAACTCGAGGAACGAGGCGCATACGGTCGTTCGCGCGGCCGTTTGTGCGCCAGTGATGCGCAAATTTTGCGAGAGCGTTGATAAATCTCATCCGGCTCGTGACAGATTTCCGCAAAAAATTCAGGAGAGCACGTGTGTGTCGATCTAACGTGTGTGTTGCTAAATCTTTCCGCTGTGGAGCTTTCCGAGAATCGTCAATGTTGTTGCATCTCGCATCGTTGAGTATTATTGATCGTAAATTTACAAGTAGAATAAATGTTTTAGCAAATAACAAAATATTGATGGACGGTTCAATTTGTTTGCTATTTTAAATATTATTTTAGCTCTCGGAGATATCAATTATAAACTCTTAATTTTCGAATTCTATACTAACTTCACACGTAAAAGTCTAGTAGCGAAATGTATTTGTTTTTAAAGTAAATATATTATTTTTACGCGCGCGCTCTTTTGCATATTAATTGCGACCATTAATTGAGCACAAACATTTCGCTAAAGCACCCTGCCTGTACAAATAAACTTTGTAATTTACACAATGCTGCGGCCATAAAATTCAACAATTAACGATAATTTCGAACCGTAACGTGTATTGTTCTTTTGTAACGAGTTTACATTGTTCTCACTGACACTCTTGTCGGTGAGAGCGGGCAATAAAGATCCGTTAATGAAGTTAATGACACGGCGCGACAATAAAGTTTTTAACAAATTTACAACCGCGGCGCAAGAAAGCTCTCTCGGCCGATACTTTATTCCCTATTTACTAGGAAATCTCTTTGTCACTTTTACTATCGTACCGGGCGGCGCACAATGGCTACACGTGGGACACCGAGTAATATCGAGCATCACAGAGAACCGCGCGCCAACGTTCCAACGAACGTTTTACAGCCCGCCATCGCGTAGCAGCTTTCAAAGCGAAAAGCGCAGTGGGAAGAATCGAATTTCACACAATTCGGCTCCACCGCGTGTTGATGCGAGGACGAAGCGAAATTGTTTTTCTACCCTGCTTGTGCTGCCGTCGCCCGCAAAAAAGAAGTAGAGACATCACCTCCGCGAAATATTTCCGCCTCTGAAGTTTTACCACACGCTAAATTTTTTTTTTTTTTTAGAAGCTAGACATATATATTAAGAGCAGACTACTCGAAGAAAGGAAACTACATGGCATGAAGATGCGTCACAAAGTAGAGCAGAATATAAAGATTACGAGACAATGGAAGTAACGACGGAGGATAAGAACAATAGTCGACAGATATGAAAAAAGGCATCGCTTTTTCTGAAAAAAGTATTTTAAAAAGTACTAAAAAGTAACATGTATGTAGCAGATAAAATAAGAAAAGTAAAAAATACAGGACAAATTCCAAAACTAAAGAAACATTACGTATGTTATAATATGAACATTCTAAAAGTTAGAATTAGAATTTCAATTATATTATTTAAGATCTTGTCAAGAAACGCACATGTTCGAGTATTTATAATAATTTTGTTGAAATAGTCGATGGATAAAATTCAATCTCGTAAATGTGCGTAAGAAATAACGATTACATCATTAAGGCGATGAAGACGATCAAGTCTGCATAAAAGATCACATTACTGAACCCTAGAAGAAAATAAAGTACTAGTGGTGGTAACACACAGGACTGCGCCTACAGTGGTAGAAACAACAAGAGCAAAATCGCGGTGGTAAATAGCAGCGCGGAAAGAGAGACGTAACGTGGAAGGCGTGGAATGTAAAGAAAGCACGACATCCGCGATGAAGAGTGAGGAAGAAAGAGGAGCCGGTTAGCGTTTGCGCGCGAAGGAGGAGGAAAAAAAAGGAGAAAGAAAGAATATAAGCGTCGGACGTGGGGTGCAAAGCGAAGGGGTCGAATCGAGCAGCTTTTTCACGACGACCACGGAAGGAAACTGGGAGGGATGGTGGAGGGGCGCCCCGACTCCGCGCCGAGAGTTACGAGGCTCAGGTGTGCGTGGCTACATTATTAAAAAACAAGAAACCTCATCATTTTCGCCGGCTCTCGTAAAGATATTAAACGGGGACTTTATGTTGCCGGTGTGCTCGTCGCGTGCTCCGCGTAGGCACGCGCGCGAGGATTTCCGTTTCGTGTTCCGCCGCGACGCACGCACACGCGCGCAGGAAGCGTGTGCATCGCGATAGGTGACGCACCTCCGTCTGTGGAAGGCGTCGGAGGAAGCGCGTACAATCGATTCGCGAACTTCCGTTCTTTGTTCGCCGGTGCGCGCCGCTATCGTTTTACGCTTTACGTTATGTTGCCGCGGGTTTATTACGGCCGATGAGTTACGTCTTATGGAGCTAATATCAGCTGGCACGTGCTACATCATGTGATTATGGAATTATTAATTTGAGTGTAAATAATAAACTTTGCAGACTTGAGGCTTTAAATAGGTCGTGACATTATGGCACGAGTTATAGAGAGCACATACAGAAAAATATTATTATGTTGCTGTAAGAAAAGTGATTATTCAATTTATTTTCTTTTTTTTAAATAACGGTTATTTTTAACAAAGAATATTTTTTAATAATAATCATAAAATATATATTTACTATAAATTTTACAAAAATTCATTATATTAAAAAAAAGAATTAATTTTTTTTAAAGAATGTTATAAAATTGATTTTGAAGAAAATTTTATATAAACAAATTGAAAAACAAATTCGATTTATAATTTAATAATTTTGATTGAAGTATTAATTTTAATAGAATTCAGAATATATTTTGAATGATGCTTGTGATGAACTTATGACAGTAGATATTTCCATATTTAAAGTTTTGAAATATTTGAAATAAATAAGTATTACTTCTGTACAATAAATATTTTTCTATGTGCAAAGTTTAATATTATTCACCGTAAACCGTTCCTTTCGAAAAGAAATATCTTGTTGTGAATTAATAAAAAAGTATTGCGATTAATAATAAAACGACAAAAAAAGAATAGTTTTGTTGCCAGCATTTTGGAATATTGCTATTCATACACTTGAATAATCAATATTTTTTTCTGGATATCGATAATAGAGAGTAACAATGTTTTTTTTATGCACGCTTATGGCATCGAAAACTTCTCTCGCAGCAGAATTTCAAGCGCATGCAAAACTTGCATGCGGTGTCTTGTATTCCGCGGCCGCTTCTTTCGCCACGTGTACTTTTGCATCGACTAGTGTCAGCAAGTCGAGTTCCCAGCCGATTCCGTTACAATCGTAGACGGCGTGCGTACGTATGTGTGCGACAGCGAGCACATACATATGTGTATAGATAGCACGATTATACGAGCTGTAGCCTAGGAAGCGCACGGACCTCACACAAAGAAGAATACAGAGAGAGAGAGAGAGAGAGAGAGAGGAAGAGAGCGTTCGGCTCGCTTGTTGGAAAGTTGGCGCGCTGGCGCTAACAAGCAGGTGTTGCAGGTGCCACGAAGCCTCTATCTTACCTGTACCACCATCGCCGTTGCCTTTCTCACAGTCTCGCGTCTGTGCCACCTCGAGAGGCGCATTGACTCGCGCCAGCAGAGTTTCTCTGGTCCTGTCGCGTTATATGAAATCCCCAGGAGCTCCGAAAGGGTTTAGCCACCTTTGGTGATCGTACCCTACTGTCCGTTTAATATTGCACGCTTCTCAGATGTATTCGCCGGCACGTATTATGTCTACTGCATAAATAGCAATGCGCGATGCATTCACGCAGAAAGGCAAGTATCTCATTCTGAGATCTTCGAATACATTAGCATTGGAACGCCTTGGGGTGCTGTCATGTTCGATCCAGTCGGACGTCGGCATGGTACACCGCTCAATCATGTCGCGCGTTCCATTTTATTTTGCTATCTCTAAATACAATTGCTACATTTTTAAATGCAATTGATAATATCGTAAACAAAATTTCAGCGAAATTTGAGATAAGTCCAGTCAAGTTAATTATTAGGGCTGGGCATGTATTTGAAATATTTTTATTTGAAAAATAATATTTGTAACACGATTGTATTTTGTATTTACCGTAGCACATAAAAGTATTTTGTATTTTGTGTTTCAAATAAAATTGACAATCAATTATTATTTGAATTATAAAGTACGAAATACTTTTATGTGATCTCCGCTAAAATATGAAATATAAAATACAATTGTATTACATGACAAATATTGTGTTTAAAATAAAAATATTTGAAATATATGTCCAACTCTGGGCTGGCTATTCTAAATATATACAATGATGAAACTAATTATCCGGATAATTAGTTTCATGACAGTATTATATATATATTTGTTAATAATTGAATATTTTTAATTATTATAATTAATTTATTATTTATTACTTATTTATTTAACGAAGAAATCTTACAAAATACGTGACTGAGAACCACTGATTCATGGTAATTATTTGTATAAATACTTTGACGGTGGGTGCTGTATTCGTCAGATTACATGTGTTTTGATCCTCGCGTCTCGACGAGATCTTTTTGCGTTCTTGTATGCCTTACAATCCGAACGCGTGCTTGAATGTGCCAGCGCGAAATGGTGAATGATACGGGGAGTTTCTTTGCGAGTATCTAAGTTAAGAGAGAAGAGAAAAAGAATGTCCACACGGCGGAGTGTACGACCGGCTAGACTGTTGATTTAAGCGCGGCGGAACGTCACGAGAGATTGGTACGTTTGCATGGGTGCGAACGTATTTTCGTTTCGCGGTGAAAGAACCTTCGCGGACTATTTATACTATACACGTGAGTCGTATACAGTTTTATCGCGTTTACGGTTTTATGGGATCATTTAACGTGGGACAATAAAGAGCCACTTTAGGTCATAATATGAACTTGTATAAGACATACGTCACGCATGACGAAAGTGCTTGTCTCTGTAATTTCTTTATTATTTCTTCTTATTATGTACTCACATTTGTATATAAAACTTTCTCTATATAAGTTAAAGAATGCGGTCGATTTAAATTAATGAATAATTAATTCCTTCGTCTGGATTATATGTTACGATAATACCGTAAGAAGAGAGAAACGTATTACACTCTTGTGGCTACATGATTATACATTTTTGTGGGCAGTGGGATTATATCAGATTATATTAAATCACTTGAGGTAATTAAAAAAGCTCATTTTCATTAGCCACTTTGCATAAACGCGCTGTACAGCGCCTGTTCCAAGCGTTGTTCTCGTTCAACGAAATAATGGCACCCGGTTAGAGAATAAAAAAGTTCTTAGTGATATACCTAATATCTTGTTTCCCCTATCAATTTTCTCGACGTAAATCTACGGCTATAATCAAAGTTGGTACCTCGACGGAGCTACGACCTTTCTGCTTTCAGCGAATGGCTAACTTCGGAAACTCGCATAGTCTAGGATAGATAATACGGACATACATATTGCACCGCGACTGGTATCGCGCTCGTTGAATCGTATTCTTGTTCATTCGTCGGAAAAGAATGTCGCGAAACACGCGAGCTTTGCTACTGAACTCTTCTATTACCTGTACTATTCGAACTATTTCTTGCCCTTCTTTCGGCTATGTCTTCTTCTAAATCTTTTTCATAATCAATCTTCATAATCATAATTTTCAAATAAAATATTCATATTTTTTTACAATGTAATAAAATATATGTAATAAAATATATACATTATTCAGTCTTTTTACTGGGTTTTATCTTTTTATAATTATAATAGTATGAAAAGATTCAGTGATCTTAGCACAGCATTACTTAAAAAATATTAATCTTGAATTCTTTGTAATTTAAGAAAATATCGTAGACAAAAAGAGGAAAGATATCTAGAATTTTAAATGCCGATTTAAAGCTCTAGCTTTCTTCTGTAAAATATATCTTCAAAAACTTTTTTTCAATTATTATTTTTCGTTGAGATACTTAACTTTTCGTGAAATGCAAAAATATTTTAAGCGTTCTCAAACTTATAAAGTGTATAAGGAGTTTATTCTTATTTTTATTCTTTTTATCATTTTTAAATCAGAATTTTATTTCCATTTCTTTCAAATATTTATTGCAGTGAAAACTTTGTGTTTGGTGTATATGATGTGTAAATGTGTGTAAATATCCGCAATATATTGAGCTTGGCTCTAAGGACTCACTAAGTCGAAATAACTACGAATCAGTCATCCTTGCGGATCCCTTGAACTTTCAAAGGTTTGCACGATGGTAACCTCTGGTCGTCAACTCGAAACAATTTGCCGATTTTTAGATGTTTGAACTTTAATATGTATTATATTATATTTATTTTTTATATAAAAACTTTTCATATAAAAATATCAAATAATATATTTTTTATAAAATTAAAAAAATTTGTGAGAGGCAATTACCTCTAAAACGTTAATGTTATAAGAAAAAAATTATTAAATATAGTTATAAATTTTGATACAAATTATTTTATAATCTCTTTATGTGTTCTATGATCACCAAGTTGCATTAACACTTTGAACATGCGAGAGTTCCGTAAACATCGATATTAGTCAACGTGATATTAGAAATTTATTCCGATTTCTCTCTGTACACAACGCAGACCCATAAGAACAGTCTTTTAGCTTACAGTGAAGAGTAATTTTGCAGAAAAGAAATTTGTCCTGTACCAGCGGGTTCTCGAGATAGCGTATAGCCACTAATTGCGTTGCGTTAATAGCGGTCATCATCTATGCTTACCGACTTTAAATGTAGCTTACGCCAGTGGAATGACTGTAAACTGATTATACGGGGAACAGCCGAGATTCCTTTGCCTTTAATTAACGAAAAAAGTTTGGGATCCCTTTGTATTTAATTAACGAAAAAAGTTTCGAACAGAATCTTAGAAGGCATCTGCGTTTTTAATCGACTTTAATAATCACAAGTTTTTAAATAGTCTGCTTCGTAATTATTTCAAAACTAGATATTGCAGAAAGATAATTTTTTTCTTTCAAATTACATATCGAATGAATAAGGGTTATTGAAGTGTAATGCATGTTTCTGTAATATTTTTTATCACATATATTGCGTTAGCTAGCCTAAACAAGATAGCGTTGTGCGTAGATATTGTTTTCGCACACGATGCATACGACAATATTCGACGGATCTTTTAGATAGTTCCCAGTTACGATATGCTATATTGAACTGAAATCGTCAGAGCGCGTATCTTTGGCATTTCACCGACAATCGGTGAAGTACAATCATCTAAAGTGAAATCCGTACAAATATGTACCGACTGCTCGCCTAATCTCTTGCGCCGCCTGGTAAATACTGACAAGGGGTCAATATTGAAATATCTTATCGTAAAAAGCGTCATACATACCTGAAATATATTGGGAAATTCACCCTCATGCATCGCACGCAATGAGTCAGACTACTAAAAGGATTGTTAGCTAGCTGATTCTGTATCTTTGAGTAAAACAAATATAAAAGTATTCGGATTATTTTTCACGGTTGGTAGACAAAAAAATTTGTTTTCTGCATTGCTAACGTTTGTAAAACATCAAGTGATAAAAGACTCTTATATTTAATTTTATTATTTTATTATACTACACAATATATATTTATACATAAATTTAGAATATTTGATATGATTTTTATATTTTAATTTACACTTTTATTAATGTTTCACCAAAAACACACCTTTAAAGTCACCTGTAGTCTCATCAGTAGTTCAATCATTAAACAGATACTATTTATGAGGGAGAAATCTGAGATCAGTAACGCGCGAACAACAAAGAGCATGTTCAATAAAGGAAAGTCACGGCCGACGCAAGTTACTCCTGACATATTGTATTGTGAATCTTCAATTTCAACTGCGAGGCACGAATATGAGAAATGCAGCTGCTAGCCAGAGATTTGGCGAAAGCCTTCTCGGGAGCGAGGAGAGGTGGCCGAGGCAGTCGGCGAGAGGAGCTTAGACCCGTAAGCTCGCGGGCTTTGCTCCGCGTCGGGAGATCGACGGTCCTGTATTTCCTATATCCCGGCTGTTCCTTTGGGGTATAGTCCAGATCCTAGTCATCCCTCGTTAAATCCCGGGGGGTATACGCGCAAAGGATCACCCAGATCGTGCGTATGCTCGATATTTTCGAATGTGCGTATAACGCCACCACCTGTGACTCAGCTAAAATGCCGACGTTTCATGGAATAGGATGATGTCGTCGGGTGTATATGTTAATACGTTGGATCTTTTTTTTCTCGAGGAAAGCAAATACATTTTTGCAAAAATTTTTTCTATATGATCTAAATATATTTACAATGTAATTTATCTTCCAATCTTAGCCTGAAGCGACTTTTTTCAAGCAATACTTTTTATACGCAGTAATTGTAAAGTATTAAATAAAAGATCTTTTTTTTATTTATTAGTAAGAAACTGTAGGAATAGATATAAATTTATCTGTATATATGATCTCTAAATATATTTATATAATTTATCTAATTATTTCTTAATTTCAATTATCTTCAGATTTTATTAACTACTTTTAATATGATAATTGTGTTGTAAGATATTAAATATTTTATTCAATAATAAGTAGAAAGAAATTATTTCTGTAAGAGAAGGGAACTTAGATATCCGAGTTCAATGACACGTCTTTAAATAGAAATGGATTCAAAATATATATACCGCCTTTGAAGCTGTAGATAAGAAAGCAAAGCTCAATGTGATATCTACTTTTATCTAGTGTAAACTGACTAAAAAGATTTCAAATAGCACCAAGTAAAAACGATATGGTCGTTTCCACGAATACATATATCTGAATTTGATAATAAACATCGCAGTCTTTAATTCATGAGAATCCTAGTTTGCAACAATTCTGATCTCACGATTTCGAAAAATCGGAGTATGAAAAGGAGTGCGAAGAAACCGTTGAAGAAAGCAAATCCGTTTCTCAGCCATGCTCATATATTCACAATAGCGTTCTTTACGGCGCCGCGGCGCGGTTTCTGAAAACATTTTTGTGTACGAACTCACCATGAAGCAGTCGGAGGATTTGGATACAAAGAGAAAAAAAGGGGAAATAAAGGATAGAAAAAGTTTTCGAAAGCGCAGGCAAATAGGGCGGTAGCCGGAATCGGCTCTGCTTAGGCCCGCGATGGTCTCTAGGGCTAAATGGCCGGCTTAGATTCTGATCGGTATTAAGCTGTCAAGGGTTGCTTTTTCGAATTCCTCCTGTCGGCTTTAATCCTGTTCTAGAATGGAGCCGTCTTCAACCCTCTGTCAGATGCCGCCGGAACCCACGTCGTGACGCGCGGCGGGACCGTATGTTTACGCCATGCGTACCGTGACTCTGTTAATCCCTCTGCGAAAGGGGTCGGTCCAGTCTTTTTGAATGCTCTTGGCGTTTAGCATATCCCCCGTACATGCCGGGACAACACTTTCGCCACCACACTTTTATCACGACGCGACAGAAGCGACGACATGTGCGGCGAAAATGGAAATTGGCAGAATAAAAGAAAATGAGAATCCTAAAAGAGCAAAATTTCGTTAGGCTTTTTAATGGATTCGTACGGTAGCTCCGTTTATCAGGAAAATTATAATATGGCGTTAATAATTTTTTAAAAGTAATATTGTTATCGCACGCGTGGAAAGAAAGAGAGAATCACGAAAGATTTCGTTGACATTATATTGTATCTCTCAATTTCTCCTAATGTATAAAATATGATAAATAATTAAATTGTACTCCTAGTAAATAAGTTGACTCTATTTGTTGTTATTTTGTCATTAAATAGCATTATAGACGTCATTATGACGTCGAAATGACGACAAATAACGTTAACTTGTTTGTTGGAACCATTGTGTTAAAGTAATCTATTTAGAGAATGATTTTTTATTATTAAAAAAAATATGTATATAAAATGCATTTAAAATACATATTATTCAATTAATTAAAAAAGTGAGAAACCTTACACAAAAACGCAAACATGAATACGTAGAATTTTTTCAATGAAGAGGGATACAAACGCGGGATGTGATCAGTTTCTCTTTCACATCATGTGATGCTTGACTGCATTAATTGGTTCGCGTCAAATATTGCACTGGCTCTTTTATTTGATACGTAGCTCACGTCTCGTGTGCATTTAAACAATGCGTCCGCTGACGCGTTAATGTAGTGTCGGTCGTGTTGTAAAAAGGAAAGGAAATTCACGTCATCATCGATCCTTATTACTAACCGTTTGCGTTCGACGGAAATCGAGATGTGTAGGTTCGAGTCACGAAAAACTATCGCGCGAAGAACTATACTTTCAGAGAGTGTGCGGAAGCACTCGAGGAACGGTCGAGGACTTCAAGGGTGATGTCGAGTCATGATACTTGAGATACTTGGGTCAGAAAATTGCTGATCAGCGGGGAAATTCTTAGGTAAGCCTTTTACCCAAACGAAGATATATAGCCATTCTTATTGGCACATATCATTCATGTAGAGATCGCTGAGAGATGGAAATGTTATTTTAAAAATTAAAACTGTTGGAACAATGTCTGTATCTATATCGGTTTTATGAAATATACGTCATAGATAATCTATTAAAAATTTTTTAATAAAAAAGATGAAAATTCCCCTTGAGAAAATTGACTTTAAATGAAGTTAAGATTTTTAAAGGTAATTAGTTAAAAGTTTATTTAAGAAATTTTGAAATAATTTAAAGCATGTAAGAGGTTAATCTAAAGTAACCTGAGAACTTCAAAGTATTTCAAGACTGACTTTAAAATAATCTTAAGAAACCCGAAGGTTTTTATTATTTTCATTGAATCTGAAATTTTTTAAATGCTTTAAGTTTTAAAGTAAGGCCAAGTTAACATAAAATTTATCCGTGAACAATACACGTCACTAAATGGACGCAGTAGTATTGCATTTTCTCGTAAGTAAGATCTATATTGGATACAATAAAAACGTTATGAGATTTTTTATTCGTGTTCTAATGAAATAATCTTTTAATAGCTTTATTATAAATAAAGGGGGTTTGCCATGATTTAAACAAATTTATGATTTTACAATCGTTATCTTGAACAAAAACTTTAGAATTATTGATATTTATTCTTCACAAGTTTCTATAGTATTTTTAGATTTAAAAAAAAAAGTTTAAGATTGCTTTTAATCAAAAGTTTAAAGTGTCCAAATTTATTTTTCATATTTCTTAGGTTTTTTTCTCTTAAGTTTTTTCTACAGTAAGTTTTTAAATTTTATTTAAGGTTTTCTAATAAGATAAATTTTCTCTCTCTCTCTCTCTCTCTCTCAAGGATTTTTAATATTAAACAAGTTAAATATAATTAGAATGCCGAATCCCTTTTTTATATGGATTCACGAATTCTCCGGAGAGAACAAGGTAAATTTATATATATTCAGAAAGTAATATACATCGGAGCTCATTAGGAGGGAAGGCTGCGCGCACGGCTTTGGAAACCTTAGATGTACATCTGCGTCCTTCATCGATCTGCATTAAAATACTGCAGGTGGTTTGAAGAAAAGAAGGGCTCTCCGTAAATATTTTGATGAACTTATAGGCTTACGGATATTCGCGAAGGGGATGTGCTGCCAGCAGGGAAAAAATGTCTCGGAATCCTCTCTAAATTGAATACAAGATTCTTTTCATAAAGTTAGATCGGAGCTGGGGACGTTGGAAGTAATGCTACGTCGCGCAATTCATGATCCTGATTACCTTTTATGCGGGGTAGCCATATTTTGTTGTTTCTGCGTAGTGGGCAAAAATTAGATAAAAATATGCATATTATTCGTTTATTCGCTATTCCGTGTTTGTAACCGTATTATGCACACCGTAAAAAATTTCGTGTCGAAAAACACCCTTAAATGTGCGGGGCATCTCATTTCCTCCTATCCGAGAGTCTACGTGACATACATTAATCATGTCCCGTTCGTACTTAAGCGTAAATTTGATTTTATTCACCCTCGTCGCGTCCACCAAACTGGGGTAGAAATGCCTACTGACGACATTAAATTTCTTTATTATTCTTTATAATTCTTTCCTTATAAAATCTTTCTGGTTCCCGCGCTTAATTAAAAACAGAGGCGTAAAATTAAGTAAACGTCCATCTTTGGGTAAATACAGAGATTTTGTGTTTATTTTAATTATTTGATGTATGAACTAATATTTATAACTTTTACGCATACGTTTGTTATAAAGGCCGACAGAAGATTGTCGAAAAAAATACACACCAAGAAAATAAATTATCCGACTCGTAATATTTTAGAGAGAAAATCATCCATTTTCTACGGCTATTAAAGTTCTTTAGCAAACAATCTCTGGTTGATGTATCATAGAAAATTGCGTATAGTACAAATAATTAAAAGTAAACGAGATATCGCACGTCAAAACGAAAGCCTTAGATTTGAGCAAGATTCGGATAAGTAAAAAAAAAAGGAAAGAGAGATAAAAAGAAAAGAAGGCGGGTGTTCAACCGATCGACAGAGGAGTGAGCGAAAGGTAACATTGAGGAGTAGCGGGTGTACGCGTAATAAGGGCTAGTCGCACCCTAAGTGACCGGAATGGCGCAATAATTCGTGGCTCTCGTGACGTTAAGAGGTCTGCCCTTTGCGTTCGTAAGCCCTACGTGTAGGTACCCGTTCGGCCTCCCATACGGTTTTGCGGGCATCGTTCTAAATATAGACCCCCTTACAACCTGACGTCCAATTATAGCTCTTTGATGCCTCGCGAGCGCCTCTATCGTGCGTACTCACTTTAACACTCGCTCTTCGGCGATAATTTTATCGCGAAGTACTGGCTATTCGCCGACAGCAAATCGCGAGAAAGACAGATAGATAAATAGAGAGAAAGAGAGAGGAAGAAAGAACGAAAGATGAAGGACGAGAAGAGATAATAAAGAAACTTTCAAAGAACTTGCTTTTAAAATTGCGAAATTGTCGTGTTCCTTATGACTAACGATGTTTCATAAAAACAGCCCTATCTCCGTCATTACTGCAGTGCAAAGACTGCACGGATACATGAGTAATTTCTTCTCATACTCAAGAACAACATGCATATGGCTGTTCCTGGGAATATTTTGGAGCTGCGTGAATATACATCAAATAGCAATCATTCATTCTGATTCAACGATATTTTATTTAGATGTACAAATATGATCAATTCAGAGTCACAAATTTTGATTATTAAAGTTGGTAGAATATTTCACTTATTAATATTTCAATTATCACATTAAGGCAATTTTATTTTAACTTATTTATATATTACGATAGCTATTTTAAATAAATTATATAGTTATATAAAAAATAGTATTTTTGTATACAATTTTTACGGAAAACAAAAGAATTGTTTATCTGAAGAAATATGGAAAATTTTGTCGCTTTTTAATTATGTCACGTCAAACTATTAATAAAGATAATTTATAATTTATAAAATTTTGCATTGTTTTACATTTCACGCTCCTGCAAAGTATACGGACTTACTTTTCTTTAATGTCCGTGGATGCTTTGTTACAGATAGTTCACAAACACACAGTTAAAACGTATCAGCTCCAAACGGTGATCTCATCGACGCATTTCGAACCAAAAGCTTGTTACTAACAAGAAAGAACTGCCCGTCCTAGTCATTTTTCCCCCGTACCGTCCTTGCATTTCCGGCACACAATAAGCGCTTGGCACAGACGGGCTTAAAGCACCTCCTCCCGTCTGTGGGAATTAGCATGCTTGGAAACCGGAGGGCCTCAGGTGCATCTATGTTGGGGGTGCTCGCGAAACCCAACCACTAACCCTCTACTCCTTCATTCGGTGCTATCCCTTCATTTCGCCTGTCCCCCCCCTCTCCCCCGTGGCGGGAATGATGTACAGGATAGCACATTTTTCAATGACAACGATAACGATCCCGTGGGAGTGGATAATCTTCGAATATGCCTAAGTATTGAGAGTTTGCTCATATTTAGAAAATACTCTATATCGCATTACGTTTAGGCTAATATCTAAACTTTCTGCTTTGTGTTCCTCACAAACGTTAAAATCGCGCGATGAATTTCGATACAGAGTATCTTGTAATATTATTAAACGTCTAATAATATAATAGACGAAAATAAATATAATTGTTTGAAGCATTTACTAGAAGTATATGTAATATAATAAGAGAAGAATACATGATTCACAAAATAAATACTTAGCGTGTTTGGAGCTAATGGTAATTTCGAAGTCGCTCTATGGAAAAGTTGGATCCAAAAACGAAAGATGGAAATTATATACGATGGTACACAAGCTGAAAGATTATACATTTAGAGACACACGCGAGATCGAACTTATATAATATATTTGATGCGTGAGAGTTACCTGCCGACACGCACTCGTATATAAGATCGATATAATGCGTGCACGCACATTTTCACGTACGTGCCGCCACCCTCTGACGAATCGTCAACTTCGTCTCCCTGTCTTATCGTATCTATTCAGAGAAAAGTGCATGAGGAAAGGCGCTGATGCATAGATATAAATATATACGGTGTCTAAAAATTAAATTAGGAGCTATTTGTAAAATATTGCATGTATATACGTACAATCCTTTAAATCTTGAGAATACGCATAGAAATTTATAAAATGAAGCATACTGCATTAAATAAATGTCCACGGAAAACACACGCCGTATTTATTCGCGAGATTTGACAGGTACCAATTTGCTCACTTAATTATCTCACGCGATTCTCGCGTTTCCTCGCTACCCATTTTAATTAAGTCACATACATGGCACGGTGGGAATGTTCGCAACACTTTCAGATTTCAAAGATCGATATTTCCCGACACCCTATGGATATGTGCGTGCGTCGAGCATTCGACTGAGTCGCGTGTGCGTGAGCGCGCGCGTGTATGAACGAAGGCTCGCATGCCGACGCACATCACACCGGCACCCGCACGAATGAGCCGAGTTAATAATGCACTCATTATTTTATCAATACCCAGAATATCGGGTACGACACGTCCGGCGTATAGAGCTCGCCGAGGCGAGGAAGGTGCTCGCAACCACTCCGCTCGTCTGCTCGCTGGTACCCGCCGCCACCACCGCCCTTCAGGACTGCTATTCCCAGGTTGACTGACTGGGGGTGGAGAGAAGAAGAGAGAGAGAGAGAGAGAGAGAGACATGCAAGAGGGTTGAAACGAATTTATGGCCGAGGCATATAACCCGCGCTTGATGGCGAGCTCGTTTCGAAATTGCCCGACCATGTAACAACTGCGAGCATTAATATTTGATTGGCTATACGTGCGGTGGACTTTACGCGAAAAATGTACCTTTTTCTCCCCCTTTTTTTTTGCAAAATTTAAAGCCGTCTGTCTTGATGAATTGGTTGCATTACATGGCATACATATACATGAGAAAAGCTTACTACCTATTAATTGTCTATGTGCTTGCTCAGGTTGTTAATTATGATAATTACTACGTTTTTTGCATGAAGGTACATCTCTATAATTCATAAAATTCATTTTTACTGTAAAATAAAATTATTCGTAAGCGTGTATGTATTATGCGTAAACACACGTACACGCATATATGCCCACAGCGAGATTAAATGCGATAATTATATATACACTAATTAAAAAGTAATCGCTGCATTCACGCATATATCATAAACGTATTAAAACCTTGTGATAAAACCTTGTTTCGATATATCGGCAAATTGGTCTTGCGTATCGCGTGCACGTTTGCAATCTGTTAAAGTTCGTGCAAATAATGTCGGTCGCGCATCAATATCTGCTCGTTTCAGCCGCATGTGCACGCGAGGATACGTGAAGGCACGCTCGACAACGGTTCATGCCACAATGATGACAATAAATTACGAAAAAAAGGCAGATTGTGCCTCGCGATATAATGATCGTCTTGTGCAAGTAATAAACCACCACCACGTTCGTGGCGCTTGTGCGCCTGTTCGACAGAAACAAAGTGATCAGAATCGATGGCGTGCATAATCGGGCCTGGTGTCTTTTACGGCCTAGATCGTTTATCGACGACTGGCGTAATAATAGCGATACGCACGCTTGGCGTGTCCGTCATTTCAGCGTGAAAGCGAATAAAAGCGTCGCGTCGGATAGTTGATATAAGCTGTTTCAGTAGAACGAGCAAAACGAGAAGAAAAAAATATACGAGGGAAAGAAGAGGGATAAAAGTGCATGTCGCACGCGATAGCGACACCCCTTCCTATATAAATACCTCGCAATGTTATAAAACATATAAATGTCTCTATCCACATTCTTTGTACTCGATGTTATCTTTTTATTCACTAATCTTGTAAGAGACTTAATAAAAGTAATTGCATGATCCGAAATAAACTTTGATTTCTTTTCACTTTTTTAACGACTGACGAAGTTATTGAAGATTATTATTCAGATACTAAAAAGATAAATTAAATTAATTCACAGTGTAGTTTTAAATGGTTATCATTTGTTTTCCGAAAACCAATCGATAAAACGTTGAACATATTAAGGTGCTTCTACATAATTCGCAAATCGCAAAACGTAGTTCGCAAACGCAGACGCAGAATGACGATCACCGCACGTAAGACACACACAGACGAAACCAACTGCACGCAATGAAAAAACAAACGCAAATCTTCATTCTGTGTCTGCGTTTGCGAATTACGTTTTGAGATTTGCGAATTATGTAGAAGCACCTTTAGTTGTATAGTGTAACTATTTGACTAGCGTTTATCGCGCGTTTTAAGACGTATAAATCGATCGATAAGTCTGCTGTACTAATCAACGTTTTCGACCGCACAAAGTATACGACGCAACTTGAACAAAGTGAATAACTGTCACTTGTCGGCAGCTTATCTGACCAAACCTATCACAGTTTGTACATGTACGATCACGTGTGCGAAGTCGACATCCCGGGATATGTGCGAACGTAGACGTATTTGTGCACGTGGGACGATTTTAAGACTTAAGTCGGCCAGATAAGCGAGTAGCAGGTAGCAGGTGTCACGTCGGCGACGATGACCGTTCCGAGATACGAATTTGAAGGAAGTACAGACGTCGTGTACCGACAGATATGCGAAGGTGCTTTAGTAAGATTAAGCACAATCGATCCGACTGATTATCATCACTACCGAACATTCGTGTTTGTCTTCGTGATTATCTTCTCGTACAATCAACAACGATTATCTTCATATAAAACGGATTTTCTTATATACTCACAAATATAGAATTGAAAATAATATTTTTCATTTATTATTGTTTAATAATATTATAACTTATTATTGTTTAATATTATTTTGTCATATTATCTAATTTAATAAATGTCTAATTGCTAGAATATTTTAATAATTATATAAATTTTGAATACATGTATAAATTATTTATGGATAAAAATTGTTATACTGCTGAAATAATTATTGCAGAGGTAATCATTCTTTATTATCAGTTGCAATAAATACTTAATTAAAGATCAATAATTCATGTCGCTATTATTATAAAACGCTTAAATTCTTTTATTTTCTCAGGCAAGTGGTTTCAGGAAATTTTCGAGAAACTTTCGCTGAGTTAAATAAGGAGCCACAATTAATCACTTACTGTTTTTCAACGGGTACTCGTACATCCGCGTTTAACGCTGTTTCTCATGGCTCAAACTTCCCGTGGACTTTTAACAAGATGGAATCTTGTTAAGCTCTCCTAACTTCGTCGACATCGCCAAAACTAACTTTAAAAACTGTTTTAGTGAAATATTCGAATATTAAAAATACCATGGAATTAATATATAAATTGCAGGTATACAGTTGAATATTAAAATTAAACTCTAATCTCTAGTAGTTATTTATCTATTTTGTAAATCGACGTTACATGGATCCATGATAATGGATATCAGTGTTAAATATGGCGTATAATGAAAATTTCAAACTAGCACCGACCATCTTTGAGCTCTCGAAAATCTTATACGGTATTTTAATAATGAAGTGAGAGGTCCAGACGCTTGACTTGCGTTGGCGGTGGACTCATTAATTTCTTGGGCAGAGTTTCTAATTGGCTGCCTGATCTTTTATTTATGACAGGCATCGATTTTACTGCGAGAGAAAAGTTCCGCGTTAATAACGTTAGTTTAATCCTTTTGCGCGTTTTCGAAGCGGATATTTATGCTTTCCATTTTACGCATTTCATTTTAACGACTTTGCTGCGTTTACAAAGAAGAGGGATGTGATATTCTTCTGGAGGACTCATCCTCGCTTTTAATTTATACCGAAAACCGCGATCCGGAAAAAATTGTAGATCTAAAGAAGAGAAAGAAGAAATGGATATAATATATGAATCTAATATTGCAATTACACACCGATAAAACGCCGCGTATAGATATTATGCCGCTAGCTTACAAAAAGTCTCCGTCATTTTTTCATCCTCGATCTTGCAACGGCACTCAGAAAGATTCTGGAACAAGGAAGGGAACCCTTAAATTCATCATCGGAGGCCGACGCTTCTCAAAGATACGGGTCGTTAAGCTGGGAGCTTATGATTCACGATCGGCTTTGTATCCGCGAAGTCCGACTGCTCCAATGAGAGAGAACTAAACAGAGAAGAAGAAAGGATCCGATACCAGCGGAGGAAGAAAAACCAGGCCTACGATCCTCCGTGTCGAGGATAATTGAGGGTTCTGTGAATCAATATACCGCACCGGGCCGCGCAGAACGATATGCCGGGAGGCTCGCGGGATTTCGAAGTATAATGCCCGGTATCCGAGATATAATTAAGGCGACTTTTCAATTTAACTCCGATATTTTAAAAGATATAATTAAGGGCCAACCCACCACTCAACGACGAGGCCACTAATTGCGCGAGGGGGAATCCCTGAAGGATATTCGCCTGGAGGGTAGGTGGAGGCATTTCTATGCCTGGCGTAACTATGTATATACCCGTACAACTACGTACTCTACACCTATGGTACGACCGTACCCGCACCATCGGTGCACCGCAGCACGACATGAAACACACCATGGACACGTCCTGCGGCACGCCATGGAACACGTCTACCATGGACGTCCCCTGGGAACGATCCATCCACATCTCTCGCGCTGTTCCTCCGCGTTCACAGGATACCGCTCCTGTTTCTTCTCTCCCGCGGTCACATTATTTTTTTTTTCGTTTCTCTTCTATGTTTTTTCTTTTCTCGCGATACTTCTCTTTCCGTATCCTTTCCTGTTATCAGGTCCAAGGTCAACCGATCGAAGGTAATTTTCTCGTCTCAATCGCTTCCGCCTGTCCCCCGAGAACGATTCTTCGTGCTCCTTTTTTTATTCTAGCACATTACTCTTTTTCATGTTATACTTTCTCTTTTCCGCCTCATCTTTCTCTTATTTCACGAAGCCATTTTACAAATTCGAGGATGACAAGAAAACTGGAAGGGAAGCACCGTTGGAAATTGGTGCGAGATGCATTCAGCCACCGGCGAACTGGATAAAACTTTTCGTGTGAGCTCAAATTAAAAGTACCACCAGTCCTATGGGAAATATTCGTTGACCGATGACGAACGTGTTCGACAGAATTATCGTTTCCAACTTTTTCTGATTGTCCGACACGCACACGACGGTATATGAGTCACATATAATATGAACTATAATTTTTAATATTTTCTAGGGAATTTAAACATAAAATTTGTTAGAAATTGTTGCACGTAACAAATGTATAACACAATAATGCAATAACATAAGTTTTACAATAATATCTTATCTATTATTTTTTACAAAATACCATCGTGCACGTGATAATTTTGCGCGTAATATAGTATTCATACCATTTAAATTTTCACGAAAGGGTATAGGAATATCGGTGTTGAAGAAATCGAATAAACCGTGTTAAATTGCCGAAATTTCCAATCGGCAAAGTCTCGTTCGCGCGGAGACCAGTGATCGATTTAACTGACTTGATCGGAACGAGACTCGCAATTTCGGGCAGCGTAATTACGTGATAAAAATGGAGAGAATGGCTTTTTCCGCAAGGAAATACGACAACGTATGGTAGATTTAAAATTAAGTTACGCTATTTATATGTTTAATTAATGACGCAGTTGCAACGCAATCAATGCTGTTTACTTAATAATATTACGGTTTAACATCACAAAGTAGCATAAAGATTGATGGTTTCTCTTAATCATACATATAATAAATAAAATTAACTGTGTTTATTCTAACGAGTAATCAATCTTTTTTATTTCACAGGAATGAGAGGATAATAATTCTTATTATCGAATCGTCCAATCGCAAAATTGTCAAATAGAATACGTATTATGAAACTTAATAATTACAAGTCCAAAGATATTAAAAAAGAAATCAAAATATTAAAAAATATATATAAAGAAATATTTGATGATAAATCCAATATTTTTCGTATATATTTCAATCTATTTTTTTTTCTTTCGAAGCAGACGCTGACGATGCAAATGCATGGAAATTCCGGAAGAAGGAACAAAGCTCGAACAGGACGAAACGTCAAATATTCTCATCGCGTTGCTAATGCTTTTGCATATTACGGAAATCGCGACACAGTGTTGCGCAAGACGATAAGATTTGGCGGGCGTATTCGCGACTGCTAGACGTTATGAATGCGATTTAAGCAAGCAAAGTCAAGGCGCGTCTGAGCCTCTCTTCCGCACAATATCGTAATCAAAGCCACCACTGTCTTTCTCGGTCGTCACAATAGCGCCGTTCGAGAGGGATGGACCATCGTCGTCATCGTCGCCGTCGTTGGCACTCAAAGCAAAAACGACACTAATCTCCGAGCTACGAAGCGACAAAAAATAATGGATTTCATCTCGAAAATATCGTCTAAAATATCAATACAAACTGTTAATACGCAATGGAAGCATTTTTTTTTTTTATTAAAAACATTCAATGGATTAAACTCCTCTTCACTGTAAAAAATGCAGTGTTTAAAATGTTTGCGTTTAAAACATCTTTGCAAAACAAACGTTTAATAATAAAAGATATTTTTATTTTAAACGTTTTACTGTTTTAAATCCAAACACCTAGGCTGGGTTGTTCATCCAGCAGCCTTATACTATGATAATGCAGCTTATGTCATTTTGTGTGTGATGGCCTTTATTCTCTTATGCTCTTACTCCTTTACTCTTTTGTTTATCCAATAGGTAAATTACCACATAGTTTATCTGAAGATGGGACACTAACCCATAGTGTTTTGTTTATTGAAAAAGTTTAAAACTAAAATATCTTTAAGTATTTAAAAAAAAGGAGACAAGAATAAAACATTTTAATATCTTAAAATTAAACATTTCTCTTTTGAGTGTCATCATTTTATTACATATTTGTGTTTATTTGAGTATCGATCAGTTAGAGTGCGCAATTTGTGCAGTTGTGGTACAATAATAAACCTATGTGAAGTGTTGTCGAAGTCACCACGGAGAATGGTAAATATTTAATCTTGCAGAATACCGATACATTATTGGCTATCAAATATTTTACATGTCATGGCGCACAATAATTTGTCGACAATGTGTCGCATTTATAAGTTATATTGAAACTGCGGATAATAGAATCATCCAGATATTACAATTTAAGTATTATTTAAGGATTAAGTTAAATATTTAATTAGATATTAATATTTTAATTCTATATATATATATATAGAAAAATTTTTATTAAATTTAGATACTTTAAAAAATTAGAATAGTAACATTGTGTTCGAGGATCGAAGTATTAGCAATTATATATTTGAGATATATTTCCTTTACCGGACATTGAAATCTTTAAAGGCACTATCGATATTTTGATTGTGAATTTGAGAGTAGATAAATTTAAATCTGTAAAAAATAAATAAAATATCCGACTCGTCAAAGCTTCGACAACTATACTAGAATTTTTTCAGATTTTTATATAATCTGGAACAATTTGCTCTATTCCTCGAAAATCCTTATTGCTGATGGAAGAATTAAAATTCGTATTGCCGGCGAAGGATTATGAGTGACGTATAAACGTATTATTATTTTTGATGTACAGTCTAAGTCGGATTTGTGTTTCATTGTTGCGACATTTTACATCGTAAAACTGAGTTCGATAGTGACAGGAAAGTTTACTGTAGTGAGTTAAAGGTCCTTTACATAGAGAATTCCCTTTGATAAGAACTCACGACATCGTCGCATCGATTTCTCAAAGTATTGCCAAGGGCCGACCACAAGGTTAGCGAGTTTCGTCGGAGAGGTTCACCAGGATTGACCCTTCGAAGATCAAAGGAAACCTCAAATCGATGGGGTTGCCCCGATTCAATTTATCCTTACCGATTTTATCGCTACCGGCAGGTTCCCTCTTCTTTCTAGGAATAGACACACACCTTTCATTCGTTATTGAAGCCGCGTGGGGATCAGCGATTTCCGGCGATTGGATGATGACTCAAAAAAGAGAATCGCCGGTGAGCTCTCGTTCCTTAGATCGGAAGGAGCCAATTATCGGCTAGGTTAAATCAAGGCAATTTGTTACTCTTTTTGAGACAAAAAAATATCGATAATTTCGGATATTATTACTTTGTGATGTTATTCTGTAATATTAAATAAGATAGAAAGAAAATTTAGGATAGCGATTAAATCAGCAAAACGCAAATTAAAAAGCAAGTTATGATAATGATCCTGTAAAACTGCGAAAGACTCCAATACATTCGTAGCAGGAAACAGAAGAGGGTTGCTGGTTACGGCGACGTTGCACGATTAAATATTTGTAGAATCGTCCCTTAGAGTTCACGACCGCCGACGAGAGAGGATGCGGAGCATTTATAAATCCGTGAAGTCGGGAATTAACGACCGCGAAAACCAAACTGTGCCATTGTCTTTCTTGAGAAAACTTTGAGTCAGATCGACGGAACTTTTCTCAGATGGCGAAAGGGCGTGCCCGTTCATAGGACGTCTGTCGGCAGTTAGCAAAGTATGGCACGCTCGGGGAAGCGCCCGATATGATTTCACGCAATTTCAGAGACAGAGGAACTGGAGGGGGACAAAGGGGCTCTGAGTAGAGCGATTAGCACGGCCCATTGCGCGATGCTAGTGGCACACAACAGCGACCCTGTTCAACTTGGACCGTTTCCAACCATCCAGGACTATCCTTTATACTGACAGGATCGTCCTGAGTACAATTGGTGACATATAGCTTGGGTAAAAGTCTTTTCGTTAAAGTTACATCGTATACGTGGCGCCATATCATCGATAAAAGGAAGAGTATATTATTTACGTAAATAAAGCATGTTGAATTTTTTACATTAAGAAAAAAATAATTCAGAATTCTCAGCAATAAAAGAATGATAAGATTCACGATTTTGGCGATATCGGAAATCGTGCGGAAGCAGCAAAAAATAACAGTGAGCCTTTGGTCTCGTCGGGAGTCGAAATGCGAGAGGTCAGGATTTTTATTTTTTATCGCGCGAGAGTTGCTCGTCCGTGGCAGGAATTTTTCATCGAGAGGCACACTGGACGACGCAGGAGGGAGGAAGAAGCAACGACGAAGTAGCGGAACAGGGTGACGGAGACGAGGTGCACTAGCAGACGGAACGACCAACGGAGCAAGAGGGGATGATTCGACAGCAAGAGTAAGGTACGGAAGAAAGAACCCTCGAAGGGAGGAATGAAATGGGATGGGGACGAACGGCGCGCAGGGTGATTGCAAAACAGGAAGAAATTGCACGCGGCTCTTTTTCGCGGTACGTCCTCGCTTGGAGGAGTCCTTAGCTCGGCGAGTGCCCGACATGCCTTAACCTTCGCTAGAATCGGCCGTCGGATTAATACCCGCTGCCTCCGACACAGTGAGAGCGTATCGCGCTCGATTACCACGCATTCGACATTGATTTATGACGCGGATGCGATATCGCTGTTGCCCACGCGCCGGTAATCGATTCGTGAGATTCCTGAACTGACGATACACCGCTATAGATCCGCCGCTGAATTTTTTTGCACTCATAGTGTGGGGTTTGGTGATTTTGATCAATTCTCTGCTGGTAAAGTTAACTGATGCACGAATGGGATTTATTTACTCCTCGTAAACCTTACAAATCCCGATGCATTTATTGCAAAAATTATCTCGGAATAAATCTACATTATTATAATTGTACTTATCATCTATAAATATATTGTATGAATCATTATTTCAGACGATAAAGTGCATTAACGAATGTCATTAACGTGACCGTACTTAGGCCATTCGAGTAATTGAAGAAATAGTCGACAGATCACTGGAACCTCATCAAATTAATTAAGGACAGTCAAAAGCGCTATACAATCTGCTAATGGTAGAAAGACGAATTTGATCAACATGAATTCGAATTGGCGACCCCCTTGGTGCTTATATTTCTCGCTATATTTACAGCTGGGTGAATCGAGTCTTTCACGGTATATCCCCTTGCAGCCAACGTTTTCCATCTCAAAAGAAGGGACGGAATTTCAGACGATCATTGTTTCGTGGCCTCGCGGCATTTACTCCCGAAAAATGCTTAATACTTCTTACGAGCTTCTTTAATACATATACATATATATCCATACAATACTATTCTTCGCAAAATAATTTGAAGTATTTTGCGATATTCTTCTATATTAATGAGATTATCCAGCGCATTAACATTCTACGTTTTCTTATAAAGCAATGATAATAACATATGGACAACGATAGATAAATGCCTCCATTTAATAGCGATTAAAGGAAGCGGATAAACGCGCACGGCGCATAGTCCAATATCCGTTTAAAGGAGGATAATCGATTGATCGCTATCCTCTACACGCGGAAGCAAATACCTATGGGAGCATTATTACCTTTGATGTACCACATATTACATATACGCATATTGATCCACTTGACCTTTCGCTAGAGAATAATGTAGTAAATTGAACGTTTCTTTATCGTACATTCAATGAGTCAAATCCATTTCTCGTTAGAATAGGTACATATTTTATATGAAAGTTTTAACAACATCGTACAAAGCTCTATAGAATTTGCCTGGCAAAAGAAACGATTCTCTTTGTCAAATAAATGATTACTTAAACGATTGTCGTGCATTAATTTACTTGGTTTATTGCTAAATTATGCAATAAAATTTTTTTTATGTATTCAACTTCTAGAGGATAAAAAGCCGATTTATCGGCTTTTAATGATTCAAGTGAATTTTATATGTGAATAATGTGTTATTTTAAAAATATTCTATTTTCGTAAAAGAACCTCATTTATCTGTTACGAGTATGATAAATCTCTTTGTGCTGTAAACCTTTTCATGCTTCGAAGTTTACACACAAGAAAAATTTCTAAATTTTATAATAAATTATATAATTTTTTGTCATAATTTTATTGATATATGTTTCTTTGATTGTATTATATTGATATTTTATTGTATATGTATTATTCAATGTGCTGATATGTATTAATAATTTGTATTTCTTGCTTCTCAATCTTGAAAATTTTCATATAAAATATATTTCTTATATCACATATACATATATATAAGAATATCTCTTATATATAAATACATTCTACTATAAAAGGTGTAAAAATAATTATTTTCATAAAATATTTCAACAACATAGTTTAAAAACGAAAAAAATTGTCTTTACCATTTCAAAAGGGATACCGATATATTGGTTTTCGAGTGGTTTCAGTTTTTTCATAGGCAGCATATATCTCAAAATTTTTAATTGAAAATTATAGAAGCAGAAAACCACCCCGTCCTCTTTAGGTTAATGCAATAATAATAATCCTTTCGTCACGTTGTAGACTTTACGTAACGCTCACGATAGTTAATTTAAGGAATAATGTAAAAGTAGTTTAATGCTTCGCTTCATCCATAATTTCCGTACTTAAAAATATCGGAGATTTTCTTGAATCTACCGCCATCGTTTAACGAGTTGACACTTTTTACCCTCCTCGAACCGGTCGAGTAACTTCATTGCTATAATTTCCCTCTTAGTCGATTACGGCCCTTCGACCCTACGGTGTTGCGAACTGTCATGGAGGCGTTTCAGGATGTCGGATGATAGATCGGGTTGCGATCGCTATCGAAAACAAGATCGTCATCCTTTTTCTCTTGCCTATCTGCTGGACCCTGCGAAACGCACAGGCACACCCTAAAATCTCGCCTATCGCGTCCACTAGCCCCATTATTACAGCATCAACGGTGGAATGTAATTTCCGGCGCGTCAACGAGGATCCAGATCGGTCCTTGTCGCTTGTCTCTGCTCGTGGAACGCCGCTGTCGACGAATCCTCGTAATCATTGTAATCGATATTATTCAAGGTTTACTATCGTATAAATTTACCGCAATTTATCATTTTACAGCATACAGCATTTACAACATAATTAAAGTTTTATAATAGTTTCCTATTATTTTTTTCATTATTTTAATGCTGTGGTCAATAAAAGCACTTTCGAAATAAATTATTTAATGTGGCTTGATATCTCCATTATAAATTTATTCCATTTCTATTGTTTTCCTCATTATCTCGATGCTTTACTCATGTTATAATAAAACACTTTCAAAGTAAATTATTTATTGTGACTTGATATATACCTCCATCATAAATTTACTCCATTAAAATATTTTTTAAATGTAATCTAAATGTAATTGTATAATAATTGCAGTGAGTAAAAAATAAAAATTGAAATTTTTTTATCATTATCTATTTTTTGTATAATATAATATTAAACATTTCGTTTAATTCACTGCATTTTGATTTATAAAAAATATAAGTACCATTATTAATTACAGAAGTATACTAATGTTTAAATTATCAGAAATTTGCTTTATGGCTTTATGACTTTATACTGTGTAAATACATATGCTGCAATGTTACGACAATGATGCGACATGACAAGCAAGTATCAAAGCATTTTACGTTGGATCGCATATTTATGCACTCCGCATATTTATGAACACGATGACTCGATGCGAAAGCGGCGACGAAGTACTATTTTGTAAACGGCGACAATTTGTCACATGCGCTTTTGGCAAAACAGTCTGGAACGTGTCATAACGTTGAACGCAGTTACCTGGCTATGACGCCTTTGGGGATGGTCGCCGGGGACGACGTCGCGTTATCGAGGGCAACGAGAGGCTGCTATTAATCACTCCTTGTTTGTTAAGCGGCGTACACACCTGCTTCCGTAATATCCTGCCTGCAGTGTATAACCAGGCAGCCCTCTGCACCGGGAAACGTACGCTTTCAAGGGTGTCCCGGCTCGGTAGTTGGATACTCATATACATGCCCGTCTACAAGACCGAAAGTTTCGACAAAGCCGTATGCAGAGGCACTTGCTCGTATCAGGGAACGTGAGGACATTGTCGCTCATTCGGCGCTCGATCGCTCTACAAGCTGTCGTTCACCAACTACGACGATGACGACGCTACTACCAGTTCTGATGCAACGACGATACTACCATTATCTTTTCAGCAAATTGATTAACGTACTTGGCGCCGCGCCGGTATCTGTTCTCCCGAGACTAGCGAGCCTAGAGGTGTCTGCAGAATAGATTCAATGGATTATTCGATCGAAATGGATTATTACAAGAATCTCGAAACGCCATCGACTTTATATATTCCGCAATCGCATTGCGAATTCACATTGGATTGCACTAAACTTAATTCACACGCGCGCCTTTTAGATTACCTGCCGTCTACGAATAACCACTTTACGCACATTCCTGGAGAAACAAGAAGATCTCGAGCCCGCCGTACAATCACATACAAGTTTTAGTATATCAGACTCCCACGAGTATCTGTGCAACGAGCGAAAGCAGGCCCTCGAAATTCCAATGGCCCTCCGGGAAATTTCCTAACATCTTGGTGGTCCAATTCGCCTTTGCGTAAAGCTCAGGCAAACGCTCTCACCTTTGGCTCAGTCCAAATAACGATGCATTTTTTATTTTATCGCACGTATTCGGCTACAATTCACAACCTCGCTCGCAATATACCAAAACGGACAATTAGAGTGCCGTCGTTCGCGGAAAAGCCAAGGGAAAACATTTCCAGCACACAACATCAAAAGTAGTACCGCGAGGAAAAAAATAAATGGGAAACGAAAGCTACTAGAAATCCTATTATACCGCAATGGTTATTTTATAAAACCATTTCCTTTTATAAAGACCGTATATGGTAATTTAAGCCATCAGTGGTCTCGTTAAAACGACTCTTTGAGCGACGGAGCATCGTTCATCCGAATGGATAATAGTCCGGTACCACGCTGTAAAGAGTATCCAATTATAAGTAAAGAAATGGAAATCTTGCGAATAAGGGAACTGTAAGGCGCATTCGAAATTAGTGCTAGAAAAGCATTGAGAAATTCCAGCTGAAGCATCGGTAAACGACAAAGAATAAGTTACCGGCGTTACAGTGTTTTCTTGCTTATCGGAGCTTTACACAAGAACGCGCTCATCAAGATTTCCATAGGAGATCTACGAATCCTGCTCTGGTACGCTAATGCTGATTGACGTCCCGGTGACGATTCCTAGAATGACATTCGTCGAGCACTTCTTTTGTCATTTTGTTTGTGTGCTTTATAAATACATTATTATAAGATCTACATGCATATTAAATTAACCTTTCTGTCAATGAGTATTCATATTGAATTTTAAACAATAAACAATTATAAATCGAAATTAGATCGACGAGAATAAATCAATTAATAGAAATAATCCTATTTTCAATCAAAGCGAATCTTAATGCATAATAATACTAAACGCAAATATATTATTACAGTTTTAAACCACACGCTAATAAGGTTTATCGAACTTAACACGTAATCGCAAACTGAAGCTGAAATTAATCTCAAATTAGATTGATCGTCCATTTTAATAGTGAAGCTAATAAACATCTTAAAAATCTATAAATTTTGTTGCAAAAAATATTATCTTAGCCAGAGTTTGAACTCCTGACTTTCTGGGGCAACCGTCATATGTTAATAAATATTTTTTACTTTTACATTTTTAACGGAAATCTTGGAAAACGTGGTAATGAAAAGTTGAAAGATTATGCTGGAAAAATTAATGCGAATATACCTTTTTAATCGTTCTTAATAATTGCAAGACTGTAAAATATTATTTCGTTATGAGACGAAATGAATATTACGCTTCACTTCTTATAAAGACATTATGTACTGTTAAAGATCTTATTCGTCGGTGAAGTTATTATAATCACATAGGCTGATATACAATGCTCGTGTGTCATTAGCCTCTCATGTTCGCTAAAGCGTTTTTTCACGATGCCGATCCATAGACAACAGCACGATTCAGTCAAAACGATACGCTATCGTTCTACAAGCACTATTATCTCATCGCTCTCGACGTCCGTTTATCAAACGGTGCCGTACTTTATGTATCAGCCTATGTCTCATTCAGTTCGGAGAATCTTCCGACATTCATCGCACACACGCGCGCTCACGTATTAATGCAGTCGTAAAAATCATACCCGCGCTCGGTCGGGTACGCTCTTTGAAGGTCTGCATTACGAGCGATTCACGCCAGCGCGGCGTACGGGATGTTCATGTCAAGGGAGATAAATCGTCGTGAACGCTCGTAATTATCAAGGGGCCTCCGTATACGGAGAAAGCGTAAAATATTGTTGCCACGGGCCGACTCTCATCAACGAGACGTCGATAAATATTAAAAGATCCTAATTAGATTTCACGGAGCTTTATCAGTCACTTAACGCCTTGCGTAGCACAGAGTAAAAGGATTCTAGAAACATACCGCTGGCAGTTAAAGGACGAAGTTACATATTTTTCAAACGCCCTCGCACATTCTGAGCTATTAAAACTATCCAGACATGGGGATAATTAGTTTTACGCGGTCGCTACCTCTTATGTCACAAAAAGCGACGCTCGGCTAGCGAGACATTTAATTATTTCCGCATAGTATCACGTCCATTTCAGTTAATCATTATATAATTTAACGTATAATTGTATTAATATAAATATATTATAAATAATGCAATATAAAATTATATTATATTATATATCGTATGCATTACGTTTAATAATGTAATTTCATGTAAAGTTATATCATATTTAATACGTATATATTATATTGCTGGTGTTCCAATTGTTCAATTTGTCATTGAGATGTGTATTTTTCTATTCTATGTTTTCTATTCTATGTTTAACTTTAAAGTTTCAAGTTTTGAGCTAACTATTGACCGAGATAAGCGAAAGCTTTTATTGAAAATACAAAAGGTTTTGCAACGGGAAACCTGAACTACAGTAAGATAATATATCGATGAACGACCTCGATATCGCTTTTGAATTGAAGACAATACACGTCAAGCAGTGAGAAGTGGAAGAAAGGAGAAATCGCACACTTTGATCGGCAGCAGCTGAGATCAGATGATTTACTCGACTTGAAATAACGTTGATAATGTCTGGCTGGAGTTTTTATATCACTCGGCGCCTTGTCGATCAAGAAGCACCATCGTGAAATTCCGTAATATCGATTTACTTTACGTTTTTACTCTTATTTTCCTTTTAAACAATAATGCTTATTATTTATTATATAATCTGTGTAATGTAATACATATCTATAATATAATTGCTAAATTATTAAATCGACTTGCTACTTATACATTTTTTCTCCATATATTATTTTATATACAGGGTGTTTCCAAATTAAATCGCAAAACTTCGGGAGCGTGTAGAGGAGTAAAAAACTAAGAAAAAAAGTCCTATAGACATATGCTCGTTTTTGCTCCGTTTCAGAGAAATCGAAAAAAAATGTTTACATTTCTTGCCATATCTAGCACCGACATATTTGATTACATTTTCCACTTTCTGTTATGAATTTGTCAGTCGCTCTTTGAAAGCCTTTAACAGTAGATGAATTTTGTCTTTTGCAATATGCCGCGTACGTATTCTAATAGTGAATATGCTGATATGGTTTTTGTATACGGTTTCTGCAACGGTAATGCTTTAAAGGCGGTGCGAGAATATGCACGACGATTTCCAAACAGAAGAGTGCCAAACCGAAGAGTGTTTATGTTGACATTTAATAGATTGCGAGAGACTGGATCATTTTCAATTCGACAAGAAAACAACCGATTTCAAGCAGCGTTACGAAGAGATTTGCAGGCAGGGAACATTTGAGCAACATTTGAGAAATCGTATCGTAGCTGCAGCGAACAGAATATCGCAAGAACAGTGCCTGGCTGCTACAAGAGCCGTGTTTGACAGATTAGTGGATGCGTACACAAGAAGTACTCTACTATCCAGATAAGCATATCCCAATATGACGAGATCGAAAAGGATATCATCGCCCTTTCCACTTGAAATTTTTTCCGCAAGATGCATTTTTTATTAACGATAGGTACACTCGATGCTCGCAGTCCCTAAGCACTTGAGATTCATATTCTATGAACGAGATTATCTGGTTCCCAAGAAAGTTCGTTCTCCATTCGTGCCCAATAGGGACTGAGTGCCTGTGTACGCACGTTAAGAGGCCCCAAGGTTGGCTCACATTCATCTTCGATTGATCCTACCCTCAATGGTTCATTGTGCCTGCTTTTGTACAATCGCATTTCCGAATGTCGCCCGTTTTATTTTGATTCATGCAACGCGCCCGGAGGAGACCGGAGAGGATCTCCGAGTTCCACACGATCGAGAACCGTCGGGACGTGCCATCGGTTTTGTCAACGGTCGCCTTGCACTTTTTCTACTCTTGTCTTATGCCCTGAGGAAGGGAAAATGAAATTATTATGCTTCGCGGCGCACAGGTTTGCCGCTGAGCTATTGTGCACATTGATGCATTTTGCCGGATACCAAGCGCTTTTCTCTTTAAGAATAGCAACGTTTTAGACGCAAGGAATTTTCGAAAATACAATTTTTGAAAAAATGGCGTGTGTAATTCTCTGCATAATTCAAATTTATATAAATCATACAAAATCGTAAAATACATTGTGAATTATGTTACTACTCGATTCAATATCGAATAAGTTTCTTTAAATGGACTTGCATTTCACCGATTAAAAAAATTTACGAAAGAATCTGTACGTGTTTTGATTTATTCACGAAGGACATTCGAGAAGAATCGAAGTATCTCGTAATTCGAACACCAATAAATACTTCATCTCATAGCTCATCGATATTTTTATGTTCGATTACTCACGGGAAGAGAATCGAGAAGACGTGCAAACATTCCTGGAAGCCGCGATGCGGTTTCCGTTATACGAGACAATTGGCAGTAGTTTCTAGAATACCGTGGAAGAGAAGAACGAAGGGAAGAACGTGGATAAGAGAGAATGCGAACGAGAGAAAGGGCATAGGAACGAAGTCGTCGTCGATTGGAAGGTTAAACGCAGTCTCGTTCGACTCCGTTGCACCCGACGGCTTTACACGTGTGCGCATTTGTAAATGTGCACAGCCACGTACAAATGCATCTAGACCATTCACGTAAGTACGCGGATATGCGTGCGTAAACGATGGTACACCCACGCGGAACCCAGTAATACATACGTACTCACCTAGGTCGAGAGCCATGCCGAAGGGGGTTGCGAGGCAGCAATAGTAGCACCGGCACGGATGTTGCTGCTGTTTGCAAAGCGGTGTATTATACTGTCAGCCATGTCGGGGATTAGCAAACGCAATACATCGGGCTTCGCGATCGTGCTGCGCATCTGTTCGCCAATCTAGTTTCCCCCCGCACGCTCACCGACATACGTCTCTATCTCTCGCTCTCTATCCTTCCCTCTTTCTCCGACTTCGCTCGACTATGCACTACCTCGTGCCTCTCCTACAAGAGCTGCATCGCAATTGACCCACGTTGCACGTTACGAGCATGCACGATTCGCAAATAATGCGAAAACCGCCGTCGCGCCAAAGGCGACACTCCAGAGTGTCGTTGGTATAAACATGACGATTTGCGCGCCCGCGATATTTATTGCTATAATTTGCACATTTTATGTCGAATCTTTTGCAATGTACTTACTTTCTATACCTTGTTGTAATCATACTAATGACACACAAACGGATAAATAGTTTATATATATAATAATAATATTGAGATATAATTATATAGCAGTAATTGATAAGAAAAAATACTGTTTAATTTTAAATCCGTAAAATTAATTTAAATTTGCTAGTTAGTTAGTATTTTTAAATATTTAGAGACAATAATGGGATACTCTTGTAATATTATGACAACATTGGGCTATTTTGCTTTTTTTGTGAAATGCTAGTATTTGTTAAGAATACAGAGATATTCGATGTTCACGCACGTTCTGTAAATACACGAGCGTAATGTAATCCTCGTCGTATCAATGCTGTTTACGGGCAAGTTCAGCGTGCAAATCTGCGTACTCAAGTCGTTGTTGTTACCCGACGATGTATCCCCTTAATCTTGTGTATTTATGGATTTCTGGCGAAACAGAGGTCACGAACGTGCGAAAAGTGCTACCTTTAGGACATCGATCTGTATGCACACGCGATTAAAATGTTGACAACTATTTATGGCTAGAATTACGCTGTTCTATTTGGCGATGGATTGGCGGAAGAAATGGAGATAGAGAAAAATATCAGAGATAAAAACAAGATAAATAATGCATCATGTATTTCAAGTCTCGACGGATTATTGATAGTGAATATTATTTCTCGAAAAATATTTTGGACCATTGATAGAAAGCGCTTCGCGATCAAACGCGGACTGGTTCGTATACGCTGAGCGAATCACGAAGTAGCAGGCGTCAAGGGAGTTTGTATAGCGGAAATTCTATCGTAAATAATGCGGAAGTTCGTGACACTTTTACCGCCGTCGACTAGGTGTAATGTGTATATACCTATCGCGTGGCAGGCGGTGCGAAAGTTGCAAAGTTCCGAACGAATATCGTCGATTAACTCCTTCCGCGTGTATAGTTAGTAGTCTGCTAGTTTTCAATAGGGTCGTAAAGCATCACGAGACCATGGCAAATGGCAACTTCCTGTCAATATGTTAAAATAGGGTTTTAACCAAGTTTCAAGGATAAGTTGATATGTTGTATAAATTACCGTTCTTTATGTTCGAGACAAGCTGTCTACATCTCTACATATAAATTGGTTAACAATTTTCCTAGAATGAAGAATTGATTTTTTTTACCGTAAAATAATTTTAAAGCTATTTTGCTATTATTTGAATCGTGTGCAATTAAGATACAGTTTCATATTAATAATTATATTAACATTGTTAAGCAGTTTCAAATAGTATGACGTAATAATATTTCAATTATGAAAAATATATTAATGCGACATAAATATGAAACATTTCCAATATTCTATGTATCATTATCTCCTAATAAAAAATTATAGTAATAATTTCAATCATTGATAAAAGATTCAGTGACTTCTTTGCAAAAATATACGTATTTAATATTATTAGCGGATTATCTGATGGAGCAGGATATCGGTGTCAATAAGCTCACAAAGTTGATATTTCCTGAAACAAACGTGCAGTAATCCAGCAAAAATTCTGACACCGTTACGCGAACGAATTCAAATTTCGCAAAACGTCCCATGTCGCGAGTTACGATAGATTACGTTTTTTAAGTCGACGTGCTCATGCCGGACGAAACAATAACGCACGTCGCCGTTGAAATGACAGCGAAAATGAGCCGTCGCCCGTTCCTAAACCCGCCCCCTTGCCCGCAATGCACGTTGCACCGCCATTATCACGAATGACGATGCAGACGCACGTCATTTTATCTCCCGACGCGTCCGCTTCTACGTTCTCGCGTGCACACACGTGTGTACATACATGTAGACGAAGCAAAAAAGTGTTTCTCACCTATACCGACTGACACCGCACCGTTCAGAAGTTTATTTAGCCGTCGACTGACATGAAAATCCCGTCGAGGCTTTTATTATGGACGATGCCGTCAGACTCGGAGAGGAAAAAAAATGTCAATCCATCCGGCAGCTTAACGCAACGCACGAGACGGTACCAACTCGCCGGTAACATCGCATTAATTGATTTATTTCGCAGCGCGCTGCTGTAGCCTTTGTGCTAATCTTCGACACCACGTCCCGCATGACCCGACCCATCGCTCACGTTCCTCGTTTATGAGGGCTAGAAAACGCGGAAGGGTTCGTTAACGCTGAAGATTCATTACGTTTCTAATACAGCGGACTAAATGACGGATTAGCGAAGGAGCGAATTTAAGAGAAAGGGCATTCGGAAAGATATTTGTCTTGGCTGACTTGCACGTATTTTGTCTAGAGGAAAGATTAGAGGCTTACATACAAGACCCAGTTACGAGTACGTTCCGAAAGTAATACTCCGCGATATTAGTGGTAGAAATTGCGAGAAACATTTATCGCGCCATAAACTTTTATAGATACGGTAAATGAATCGGCCGGTGTCATGTTTCGGACTCGTCTTAGGTAATCATTAAAGATCTATTAAACTTTAACGATCTAATATCTGTCTCTTCCAAACGGAACAAATAAAAAGAGCAGCACGTATCAACAAAGAAAATTAATACTAAAGATACACAGTATGATCGAAATCATTTCACTTCGATTTTACAAGATAAAATCCTACGTCAGATTAGATAAATAATATCAATATATATTTAATGAATTGAATTTATCCACTCTAAATCATGAAATTTGCTTATTTTTTATATAAATGTAAAATGTTTTTTATGTTCTTTAACAATTTAGTGTAAATACAAATTGCCACGGTTTGTTTTTGGATGCCAATATAATTGCCACCACATTCTTAGTCGTCCCTTACAATTTCAACTATTCGTTCGTAAATCGAACATCAAGGTATCTACACAAACGAATGTACTGTGTGTGCACGTAGGACGCAGGTATTTATCGGTGTTCGATCAACATTCCGCGGAGTGCGTAGATGTGCGAGCGGCGGCGTGTTACGCAATCCAAATCGGCCACGCTTTATCGGTCGTCAACCGGAAACACGTGAAGCTAAAGGCGACCGCGCGCGGCAACAGGACTCTTCTCCGGCACGTATACACGTCTATCCGATCGATAAAATTCCTGAGGATGCTCCGGATGGTATTCGCCGTCTATTTTGAACGACGAATCACCGCAATCTAGTAGCGCGTTTATTAAAATGTGGAGTCTCATCGTGAATAAGAATGCCGCAATTTTTGCTAACAACGTACTTTTTAAATCATCGATTACTACAATAAAATTTCCGTTTAAGTATGGATTATAGAAGCTTTAAAAAAAAATTCATAGCTCTCGTGAGTAGTCTCAGTTCGCGACGATAGGAAGACACAACAGAGAATAAAAACAAAAGAAGGAAGTTCGAACATTTCAAGTAGTCCATGGAAACTCGATACTTTTTACTTTTGTCTCAAATATATGTATAGAGTGAAGTTTGAAGCACGAACTAATAACAGAGCTTCGGACATAGGTCAGAGCGATGGTCGAGAGGATAGTGGATAGAAGCGAAAACTCTTGGCATGGAGATAAGTAGGATGCCATATTGATTGCGACTGACTCTCCTGCGGTGGTTGGGAGTTTGAAAGTGAGGAACTAACCACTACGAGGAAGAAGGAGATGGAGAGAGGCGGCTAGTTAGAATATATGTACGGTAAGGGGAAAGAGGGAGAAAGCTGGAGAAAGAAAGGGACGGACGGACGGAATGAGCGAACAGAGCTGAAGGTGAAGGGAACCTGGAGGAGAGAAAGAGAAAGAGAGAGAGAGAGAGAGGGAGAGAGAGAGAAAGGAAAGAGAAGGAGATGCACAGACTACGCCGCGAGAATTACCGGATCGATATTAAGTTGCGATAGTTTCCGTTTCGACTGCAAGGCGCTCGCGTTTGCACCCTTACAGGTCAACCCCCTGTATACCTGCGGCTGCACCTGGCGACGACCTGACCTCACGACCTGTGACCTCTAGACCGATGCAGATCCGGATTATATCGAGCGATCGAAACCGACCTCCGTTGCCTTCCAATGCTTGCGCAACAGTTCGCGCGCTTCGCTGTGTCGAGACAATTCCGGATTAGACAGTCAAGATGATAAATTGTCAGTAATAAATATTCGTTGCGGATGCATTGATTTATGTACTTTACGAGATCTGTACTGTGTAACGAACGAAGAAACTCTGTGTCTACTTTTGTATATTGTATATACTAGATTGGTGTTGATATGACCGATGTTTAGAACGCGTTCCTTTTTAAAGTATCATGCTGATTATATACGTGCATAGAATTAAATATCAAACTATATTCGATTCTATCCTCTTTACTTCTTGACAGTTATACATATAACAGGCGATTCGAGTGACTATTACATTCCACTGTGCCACTTTCAGGTTTGTTCGTTCGTGTTTCCTCTTGTGAAAAGTGCGTTATAACTGTGAACCCTAAGCAGTACGTTGCTTATCGATTGGCAACACACGCATGAGAAAGTTTAAAATTTTCCAGATACTAAGTTTCTGAACAGTTGACTTCTACGGATTTCAACTACAGCACATATCGCTCATTAGTAACAATGACATAATTCAACATTTATTTTCCAGAAAATAAGTTTGAATATTTGGAGTCATTAAAATTTTGCAACATTAATTTTAAAATACAATGTAATAAAAATATTGACTATAAAGGAATAAATCTATTTTTTTTTCATGTCTCATCTCTTTTTTTGCAAACAACTAAAAAAAAGACAATTTTTTAGTTGTGCCGTTGTAGAAAATGAGCGATATAACTTCGAATATATGACAAAATTAAATATATCAAATACACCAGCGCAAACGTATGTCTGTATTTTAGTATATAAAACGTAAAAACCTTTTAGTGGAAAATATTATTAATATTCGCGAATAAAAGTATTTAATTTTGTATTGCATTAAGTAAAATAAATTTATTTTTATTGCGGTTATACGTGACTTTTTTCATGAAACGTATATTTCTAACTTAAGAGTAAGTATTTAACATAGAATTCCAATAATGCGTGAGTGTCTGCATATATCTAGGTGGAACTGCATGGGAAGTACGAGATCACAGGTCAAGGTGCGATATCACTGGACCTCTGATCCCGAAATGGTAGACCCCACGCAGTGCAATTGGCGATTTTCACTGAATGCTATGGAGATACGATGGATGACTGGTAACAGATTGTAACAACGCACTGTCGATGTGAGGTTCCATGCCATAATGCACGCATAACGGGAATGCGCTTATCAACTCGCATCATCTGAAGAGCGTACTTTATAGATGAACATTTGCGTGCCATGTTATTCCACTGTTTTGCCTTTCTATCTCCGTTCTTTCTCTTTAAATCCGATATTCACATGTATAAAATTTTATATTATGATAAAGAGAATAAAAGAAAGTTACGTAAATAATTAATAAAATAATCAGATAAACTATTTTAGATTATTTTTTCTCTGAGATTTGTTCTTGATTGTAAACATCGCAATCAGTTCTTAAGATTAAGATCAACTTCCTATCCCAGCAAAGTACATTAGATGTTGAATAGTATTTAACAATCTCACGCTATGCTCTATGTTGTCTTTAACACTCACGTCGCTTGTCGCAATTAGCGCTTGACTGGTGCTCAACGAGTGTCACCGATATCAACGTGCTCACAGACAAGCGGCCATCTTTCTCCAATCCTTGTTGTTTTTTCCACTTACGTTTTAATCTCTTCCGCGAGCGTGGAGATGTTGAATAAATTTATAACGTTCCGCGCCGCCCAGATGTGAATTATCAACGATTCACCGGCTTACTTAGATGGGTCCGGATCAACGAAACTGCACTACGTGGAAGTACCGACGTGGGAAAAAAATTACGGGGAAAATGATCAGAAGAGGTCACTGCTTCCTGGAGGGCTGTCTTCTACCTCGTCGTCGTTTCCTGTGTTTACACTGCGTCGTCCTGACATCTCTCGTCGGCCCTCAAACGTGGACGCCGCGCTGACAACTTGTCAGTAAGCTTCTTGTGGATGTTTTCTGACGGGGGACACATGGTGCCGGTACGTCGTCGCAGACTAAACTTATATACAGATCCCGACACACTTCGGCTGCTCTTCTTTCTACTTGCATCCTTCGACTGAACCACCGTTTCGCCGTTTACTCTCGTGTATCTTTTGACAACGAGAATTTTTCTTAGCGGAAATACTTTGAACGATAACTAAACAAGACCTCTTTCATGGAACCATCTCCAAGATACAAACATTATTACACTTATATTTAGTTAAGGTTTATTTTCAGAGGCTGTTGTAATTTTACGTAATTCTGTAATCACACACGCTGAGTAAAAATATCCGTTGTAAAGTTGATTGTCATCATCATTTTTACGAATTTAGTATCACAAATATTGTGATATTTTCCAATTTCCTGGTTTTTTATATTAGTTTTGACATGTGTCAAAATATAAATATAAGTGTTACAGTGTTTTATTGTTTTTAATACATGAGATTTAAAAGTGAGAAATAATAATGAATTTTTTAATTTTTATTTTTTAATCATAAGACAAATTTTATTTTTCAAATTTAGATTTAAAATTATAATAGATAGTCTAATTTTTTTAAATTAAAATTATTAGTCTATTAAAATTTTTATTAAGATAAGAATTTAAACGATATACATATGTATACGCGTAACATTTAAAATTTGTTATTGATAATAAACATATCAATAGCAGTTGATAACTGTAGTATAATGTAATAATTTTAGTTTCTGGTATTTTGATAATGCTGAAGTTATTTCCTTAGACGATAAGAAAAAGATCCAAGACAAACTTGTGTTAAATTTGTTAAAAATTTACACGACTATCAAGATGATGCCTCAATGCTATTTACGTTCAATATCTTCCGTCTTCTTTATTCTACGTATTCAGCTGAGGAACGAAAAAAAAATTTTAATCGAGAAACTTTTCTGAACAGTACGAACCAGGCATTCGCTGAAAATTATCTTGAAGACTTCAGATAACGCAGTGGTTAACTTTATGCTCAAAGGAAAAAAGCATTTTTCCTCTAAATTACTGATAATTATACGAGTACGGCAAATATTAACTAAAGCTTCAAAGTAAAGAATTTTTCTTATTTATTGCAAAATAATTAACTGGAAGTTTTATCACTTTACTATTTTTTGAGCAATTTTGCAAAATATAAAATTATTACATTATATTACGATCATCTTGCTCGCAAAAGAAAGTTTTAATGTGAAAGCAATTTTAATATACATGTTATATATAATCACTAAGAATATATATATGAGAAAAAGAATAAAAAAATAGAGATCGTGATAGTGAAGATAAAAGTGAAAGTAGAGGAAGCGTCCAATTATTTTATTTTCCGCTTTCACAGTTTTCATTTTTTTCATATGTCCGTCATATATTTTAAAAGAATGAATTAAAATACTAAAAACCCAATTATTCAAAACCAGAAATATTATATATTATTTAAAACTAGAAATATATCTAACTTATTAAAAAATATTTTAATGATTAAATTATAGATTTTAATTCCAGCATTTTTATCTAATTGAAAAAAACTTTTACACTTTCACAATGATCTTTGATCGTGAGACCTCGATTATGAGCCTCACACAAATCGTTACCTTTCTTTTAACAACTATAAAAACACTACTTATTTTCTAATTGTATTTTATTTTTACATGGGTATATGCATAATTGTTGGCTGCATAGAAGTTGTAAATGTAGGCCGATTTTGCGCGGCTAATTAGGGTAATTTCTGCGGGACCGATGTAAACGCCACATTGTTACGACGGCCATAACTACAGACCTCTGACGTATTACGGCTTTTCACGCACAATAGCAAAACCAGAGAGATTCGTATTGTACCACTCTGGCTCGATTCGTGCGCTACGTTCCATCTGCGCGTCTTCAATGTAGTGAACCTTACCCACGAATATATATATATATATATATATATATAGTTTATTCTTCTTCTGTATTCACAGGTATTCTGTTGAAGCCGAGCTAGAACAATCATGCTCTAAGCATGAATGCCATCGTTAATGTTTCAAATATACGCAAGTTGATATTGAATATTTATAGTAATCTATACAAAGAAATCTATTCCAAATGATAAAACATAATCAATGATTACATCAGAGTTTATCAAAATAATTAATTTTTTTCCCGCACGAAACAGATTTTTATTAATATGTAGTAGATATAAAGTAGATATATATGCTGAATTTGTTGCAGAAATGTTAGATTAATTTAAAATTAAAAGAATTAGAGCTTAGAAGAACGTATTTACAAATTTTTTTTAAAATAATTTCGTGTATAACATATTGCATATTTTTTAATTAATGTTTAAAAAAATGTATCAATTTTAGTAATTAATTAAGCATTTGAAAGAGAAGAAAATCAAACTACAATACATAAAAAGAATACGTATACTATAGGATGTTACTGTGCGCGATATAACAGAAATGTTTCAGATAGCGTAAAAGACGTTAATTGATTTCTGGATATACGATCGGTCTGCCGTATTTCAATTTACGCACAATGGTGCAACCGCAAATTCGTATTGTATCAACCCGGCTTGAATTGAACGCGAATATTCCATCTGTACGTCTTCCACGTGACGAACTACCCACGGTAATTGAGGTTTATGGAAATGGGCAGCACTGTTCTGTGCCGGTTGGTAATTATAACAGCACTTTCCAATTAATATTTCTGAATAAACAAATAACAATTAATTAATTCATGATTTTGATGATCTAGAAATTATTTAAAAAAAAAAAAGCATATAAGATGTGCGTTTTTATCATTCTCTTTATGGTTATCGTTAAATATACAATGCACGTAGCATGCGCATAATAGAACATATCGTAATTCACAGTGAGATTAATGGTCGGCAATATGAAATATCTAATAACCTCAGTACACTTTATAAATGCATGCAGGGATTTGTATGCCGCGTAGATACACATACTATTTCGTATGGTAAAATCAATTTCTGAATGGACGATGCGTGATCTAACGGGACAATGCACGTCATGATTTACGCGTAACGCTATAAATACACTTGACTGTTGAATTAAATATAACAAATAGATAGGTTGGGATACATTGAGGGGAAACAAAATTTTGAGCTGGTGTTAGCACCCTTCGGAAAATAATCGTGTCTGGCGAGATACCCCCTTCATTAATTACGGCTACGAGGGGGCAATATGTCAGGAATCTCGGGCACTTTAAGTATAGTACTCAGCAGGGGACTTACACATCTGTCGAAGTCTGTTTCGGTGAGAATAATTGACTTTCGCAAAATCAGTATTTGTAACAATCGTTTACAACATTATTAATTGTTTAAAACGATCTTATATTATGGAATTAGAAAAGAGCTTTTTTTTATACAATTTGTGAACAATTTGAAGCAAATTACGTATTTACCGATATCTCTCACTGTCGGTGATAATTTCTCACGTATATAATTCTGTAACCTCATTAACCAAGAGACAACAGCATCAAACGTTAAACTACACGGAACATTTCTCATCTTGTTGATATTGTTTGTTGCGAAGCGATTCACTGAATGCTCGATGAAACTAGCCAACTCGCGGCAGTTTGCTAAACACTTGCAAGATGCTGTTGAAATTCGAGACTTAATTACGAGAAAGCGGCAAGTTTATACGCTCCGATGTGCTCGAACGGGACCCCGCGCTTTCTGTCCCAGGTGGAAATACAGACTGGTTCCGCGCCAATGGGCATTATACGAGACCTGACAGTCAGGCCGCGGCGTGTTGCAGTGATTAATGCTAACTGCGAGCTATCCCTTCTCCGGACTATTGCCATCCACCCTCTCGCTCGCCGGTAACAGATGTACCCCCTATTAATCAATCCGGTCCTCCGTTCCTGCCCTCCTAGTATAGTTCGCGGCCGAGTCTAGTCTCTCATATCATCGCTCAACCCTTCTCACCCTTTGCGTGACGCTATATAGTCTATCTCGTGTGTGTGTTCCATGCCTGATACTTCCAATTTGATATGCTCCTGAGATGACCACCTATATCTTGATTCCTGCACGTTGCCGATCGCGCTCCACGAATATCGGAAGACTGATAAATCAAACTGTCTTGAACGGTGGATAAGAAATATCAGATATCTACATCTTTATGTTCTTTTCGTAAATTGTGTTCATGAGAGTAAGATGGAACGTTAAGAAAAATTCAATAATATTTAAGTAGCGCGGAAAAATTTAAACATAGACATCACAGATATGTGATTAAATATAAGATTATTAAAAAAATGTTTATTTAGAGCACAGCAATATCAAATGTAAATTAATAATATTTCGTATACAATTTGTCTCCGAGCGACATACAACTGTTATAATTCTCTTTGCATGGCTCTCGCTTGTGAACTACTCGTGAATATATCATCCTTCCAAGGACGAGAGTAGACTAAGAGCAACGTTTCCAAATTTTCATTTGCATAACTCCGTTCCATTTTGTCGTACCGTTGAGGCAGAACGTTGACTCGAAATATATAGAACAGTCGAAGGAAGAAACCTCGAAGTAAAGATACATATGAAATGAAACAGTTAAGGATCTAGAGGAATTTGCTCCTGTCTTTTGCGCTCCACATCTTGATTATATCCCACTCCTTCATAAATCGGTTCCATTTAAATTTTAAGTTCTACAGACTCTTTTCTTATTATTTAAATAAATAAAAAAATCATTAAAACATAATTTAATTGTCACATCTGTAAAAATAAAACGTTTTCATTTCTTTCTTTCTCTCTCTCTCTCTCATTCTCAATAAACTCGATCAATTACATGCCTCGTAAAGAACAAATGGTACCACTATAATTTTAATAACAATAACCGAGGTATGACTATTTTTGTACCGAATAGTAATAGCATAGCGTTATCGTCAACAATGCGTGTCTTTCGCTCAATTCGCGCTTTCCCCGATAATAAACGCCTGCAATTAATTGAATAATGGAAAGGATGTAATGAGCCGGCACGAAGGGTCTTGGAACTTGTGAAATGCGTTTTTCGTTTTAGGACCATGCCAAGTGCGACCACGAAGCGGTATATAGCCACCCCAGTTGCTATCCCCCAACCAGCCGCAATATTTTTCGCGTCCATTAAGCGCGACCTCACGGTGGGGTGATACTTTTTAAGTAGAGGGTAGAGGAAAACGTCTTATGGCTCTAAACCTTTTCTCGGATATCGACTCGTCTCGCTGTGACTCATTCCGTTACCGCAATTCTACCGCGTTTCTTATTTCAAGCGTCGTTAGTTAAGATAAATTCGCTGTAAGATATTACGGATTATGATGCCGCAAAATTGTATCACAAAATTGTGCAGCACAAACGCTACGGTATCTCATAGAAATCATCATTCCGTAAACAAAATGAAATAAAATCCCCGTTAGGTTGATTTCGGTTCACGTATATATTATGGTTTTGTCAATAACATTTTTATAAGTCGATAATACTTTATCTATAAATCAGATTTTAATTCTATAATCCTATTTTTCGTTAAATTCAGTAAAACTCACAAAACAATAGATTTTTAATTAAAATTGGTTATAACAATTTTTTAAATATACTCATCCGTAAAAAAAAACAGATCACTGTAACGTTATACTGTTTTTTTTTGTGCTAAATATATTTTAAGAGATATAAGTATCCAGTTTATAAAATAATAACATATAGGTTTTTATATGAGATACGCTAATAATTAGTTGCAAAGAATATCACATTTGTCTTTGTCAATTATTGAAAGAAATTTCACTGTAGGAAGTGTCCCCAAGTTTTGCGATACTTTAAAAATATAATCGCGCGACATTCTTACGGTGCGTCAGCGCGGAGATAATTAATTGGGAATTAGTAGAGGGTGGAAACAGCAGATTAATCTGATATAAGCCACTCGACGAAACCTCGCAGGAGGTCTTCCGTTCCTCATTCATGGCCGCCCATCAAGAGGCGCGACTCGTAGGCGGAGTCGAAGGCATGTTTGGGGAACGTTCGCGGGGTACGTTTAGGGAAAGAGGAAGAAGAGAGAAGACTGAAAAGTTTTGAAATTCCGGCCGTGGAGCTACGCGGTGGAGGAATTGATTACGCAGCGACGTGGCGCGCGATAAATGGTAGTTAGCGGGGGTGCTGCTCGGGGTAGATAGCGCTCTGGCATATACCAACGGACCTAGGTGCACGAATTCTTTACAACTGTTTGCCGGTGGTGGTTATACCTTGCATCTCGTCGACGAGATAGAACACGCAGTGTCGCCGTCGCGTTACGTAGCCGCAACCCTTCTCGCCGCGAAGGGTTTTCCACTAGACATCGATATCCTCTTTCACGATCCGCCGCATGCCTTCGCTCGATGGTGCAACGAAACTACCCTACTGATTTTCATTACGCTGTAACGACCGTGGTCTTCTGACAACACGAGGTTTGACACGTTGAAATTTGAGAAGACTTGAAACGGAAGGGCTATAAGCTTTATCTTTCAACAAGCTATATATGTAATCTTCCGTGAGAAAAGTTTCGAACAAAATTATCCATAAGATTGCAAGAGGATATTATTGAAAATTTTAAGAAGAAAATATAATCTTGATCTAGATTTTGACAAGATTATGAGAGGTATAATTTTAAACGTGGTGCAGGTGCATAGCCACGAATAATCGTTTCCTGAGTGACCTCAGACATTTATATAACGTAGCTGATGTTTTAGCTAGAATTTTCAATTTTCTGGGGCGCTTGCAGCGTAAAGTTATCTAAACATAACTATATATGTTTGCCTGTAAAACATTTTCTACTGCTTCCAAAACGTAGCGTATAATAACAAGAAGGCCCAAGAAACGGGAAAATTTAAAAGAATAAAATGAAAATTAAAAAATTTTATTCAATTAATTTTAATTACATCAAAATATAGAGCATAATATGCTATTTACAAATCACCTTATTGAGTTCACCAATACGGATTATATCAATTGGCGAGTTGCAAGCTGTATTGTAGGACTGATTTAGACATCATTGTGCAGCCTATTGATACCATTTAGTAAACATAAAGCATTGGAGTGGTGAACAACGTGCACTTGCTTTAAAATCATATTATAAAAATAGTGAATGAAAGCTGTTCACACAGAGTTTCGTCATAACTTTCATAACTTATGCGATTCGCCTGGATTCGCAATTTTGGAGAAACAGGTTTAACACGAAAGAAAATGACGAATTATATGTGCAGATGGCACAGAATCTTGACGACTAAGATGAAAGTAACGCCGTAACTCTCTATAAGCAGCTTAGGTGTAGTCACTATTTTTATAGTACGATTTCAAATGCACATTGTTCACTATATCAACGCATTATACACTAATATATTTAATAAATAGCATCAATGAGATTACGCAATGATGTGTACCCAATCCCGGACCAATCCTACCAATACAATCCACGATCCCCCAATACTGCAGAGAAAATTTCCCGTTTGTTTGGTCTACCCTGTATTTAAATGAATCTATATATATGATTACGCAATTACAAAGTAACTAATGATGAACAAATTGATAAGACAAAGCCGTCCGTATTTCTTGTAGAAAGACATTGAAATAAGGTAATTAAGATACGTTGATATGGCGGATGCTTTGGTAATAGTTCTGATCTCGATGTAATTACTCTCGTAATTACGCAAATTCAATTTGTATGAAGCTCATGCTTCAGGTAACCCATATATCTCTGGAACGCGACCGTCTACCCGACCGTTTGCAGAGGATTTCCAAATCATAGATTCGCTGTTAAAAGAGGAAAAGAGAACAATAGTCAAACGACCACAACGATAGACGTGAAAGTGAGAGTGAGAAGGATGGCAGAAGTAGAGAATGGTTGGAAGAGGTAAGAGAGGGAACATTAATGGGTACGGAGAATGCGGTTTCAATTATTGTCGGCGGCGGGTCCGAGTAGCCGTTTACATTCGCGATACCAGCTTCACTGAAATTATTCGCGCAGTTCGTTGGTCGCATTCCCGATTACACGTCCCTCAATTTTCGTTCAGGGGTTTTGCATCGTTTCAGACTCGCGCACGTATTATACAAAAATCCGTATTCGCGATGTTTTTAAACGACATACCGATGTAATGACAAATTTTTTGTTAAAAAAGCATTAATATTTATGATAAAAAATTCGGATATTAAACATGAATTTATGATATAAATCTATGACTATATTAATTCTAAAATACCTACGTCGTTTTTATAAAAATTCTTGAATTAATCACATATCTGAGATAAACATTTAAAATAAATTACATATAGAATTGTTATTCCAACATGTAATTTTGATAGCAATTGGCGCTTTTTCTCCTTTAATTAATTTTTATACTTTATGTGAATAATATGACACGATATTTCTTTAAAAAATTTCGTGCGATTCATATAATTTGTTTGCAACGGAGGAAGATGCACAAAGATTGCACGCGAAAATATATAGCAGCTCGCTCCAAGTTTGCGTCTCCCTGTCGCGTGTTGGCGGTCATCCAAAATGTCTTTACAAAAACTATCTGAGACTGGCAGCGTCTTCCGGCACTTAGTTAACTATCCTATCCACTTCGAACAAAATAATTGGTGACTAGGGAAAATTGGTACGCGATAGAATGAGTAAGCACAGTCAATTTATTACGGGTCTGAGTCGAAGACAATCTATCAGCCGGTTAATCAGCCCGTCGAACATTGGTAATGTCTCGATATGTCGAAAGCCACAATTTCTGTATAATTATTAAATATAATAAATACATTTGAAATTATTGACTGTTTTACTACATATCGAAGTAAAATATTTGAGAGATAAATAATCATTATATCACTGCTTATACTAGATAATTAATTATGTCGATAGTTATACAATAAATGAGAGAGGCATGCATATGTTAATTACACAAATGTATATATATCTTTTAATCTTCAGTTATACAATATCTGAGTTATACAAAGCCCGAAAGATAAAGCGCTTTCATGAAAATTTGAGTACCATCTGCACACACGCGCGGTAGCATGACGTACATGCATTCGTGACGGCAGATCGAGGAGGCGTATCTTTAGGAATGATGGATCGCCCGTCGTACTTTGCCGCCTTTCTTACATAATGTAATGTACACTACAATATAAATCCAATAATTAATGACAACGATTAGCTCGCGCAGATTCAAGCATGCCAGTGCGACATTGTGTTCAAGTCTTAGTCAGGCAACGTTCATTTACGCTGTAATTTTAGAAGACGTCACGTTCACAAACTACTCAAAAGAATATGTCGCGTTTGTATACGTACTTTTTTTCGCTATTTCTTTAATGCTTTCTCGTCATACTAGAGACCACCCTCTGCGTCGATTATGGACAGGATTATTCATAAATCACGTCCGCGGCGTGAAAGGCGGCCCCTGAGCATATTGGGGGACTAATAACAGTTTATCAATTATCGAATCGATTGATCGCATAATCAAAATCGAAGCTTTGCGGGATAAAATTGATTTTATGCAAATTGCGTCTTTATTCAAGCCAGATATTATCGACTATCATAAATATTTTCTCTCCGCCCGTATACTCGCTCCCGCATGCTTTCGTTTAATACATGCTAGAAATCATGGTTTTATCGGGAATATGTATTTTCTGTGCCGGCTGCAATACAAAATTTTGAATGATAAATGAGCTTTAATCGCATAGAATTTTAAATATTCAATGATTGTTTTATATTAAGTGTTTAGAGAGAAAGATTTCACAGAAAATTTAAGAGTATTGTGAGGTTTAAATAAACGAAAATCGAGATTGCCTTTTACATTCGGCTTCGATGAACCGTTATTGTCTCTCAGATCAATTGATGTTGCTATTGTAAGCGCAGAGCAACCAATTCGTGAAGTACGATTCAGAATGTGGGGTTCCATTCTTCATGGACAAATGGGCATGGCACTCGCGAAAGTTCGAGATATCGTTTCGGCTATCCTTTCCCTCTCTCTCTCCTTCTCTCTCTCCTCTTCTCTAGAACCGCGTCGTACTCGCAGCAATTACGTAATCGACCTTTGGCCCATTCCAATCCATTAAATCACGAAGGGTCGCGTGAATCCAAAGAGCCGGCCCAGGTTCGACCGCCTGCGACCGAGCATATGTCTCGATTTTGTATCAGAAAGTAGACAGAGTGGACCTTTCGTGACATATCGCGTGCGAAGTTGATTAATTACTTGTTTTCGCAACGAGCGAGAAGTATCTTCCTCTACAGTAGTATTTGTTATACCACGCGAGATGTTCGCTACATTGATATTTTAAAGATATTTATCAGTAAGAATTATTTTGCAGCTATGTAAAATGAATAATATCATGCGGGAATAAACTATACGTATATCTGTCTGTGGCAAGACCCTACGATGAAGTAACTTCGTCAGGTGCAGATTTTTTCCCTAGTTTAAGAGTATCTCACGAATTCAATCTTGAAAATAAATTTATCTTAAGGATCTTCGCATATAGTTTCCGCCAACTTCTGTTGATACAGCGTTCGGATAATGTGTATGAGATATTTCTAGCTTAGACGTAAATACTGGTGCACATGTGCACGATTATTCAACGACCGATCGCGGGGTAAAGGCTCATACACATAATCCTTACGGATCTGCGGATAACAGATAGAGGCAGAACCAAATGACGAATTCAACGACCATCGATTATTCTCCCCTCGCGTAAGCCGTACGACGGCAGGCAGTAATCGATGCAATATTAATAAACCGCGATTAGCATGTGCGAAAAATGGATCGCCGATCGCCCATGTGATTAATGATCCCATGCGCCGGCGTTATACCATTAATACCTCACGCTGCCTTCCAAACGCAGTGAATCGTCGAATCGTAAAATTAATAAATGATTCCTATCGGCATACACGTTGATGCTCACGACCGATCATCGAAAGCGAATTGATATCATGCACGTTACGCTAAACGCTCAACGGAACATTGATCGATGTATAATAATCGAGATATTTACCATTTTCCTATAAATAACAATTTATTGATACTGAGAGAGGATATCAGATATCGAGTTACAGGAAGATTTATGACATTATATTTTATTACATTTTATAGTTACTTTTCAAAATTAGTAGTTAAAATTTTTGAAAAGTAACTGTTAAACTGTAGTATAATATAATAATTACTAATTATGCTTTTCTTTAGTTTTTGCACTCGTCATAATTGAGTTATGGATTACTCATGGTTGCATATAACTAAGTATAATAAATTGAACGGTGTTAATGTTCCATAAAAATAGTAATTTATACACTTACATACATGGATACATACGTATACCAGCCATAAGGTTTGAAGGCAGTTTTGACATTTTGATATAACCGGACATAATAATGTGAATTCTATTATTATTTTAATCAATTGAAATTATTCCCTGTGTATTCTGAAAATGACTTGATAAAAATTGAAACGTTCATATATATTTTATTTTATAACATTATTATTTTGTTTTTTAATTATATATTTTGTTTTATAACGATTGGTACACAATTATATAGCACTGCGATTCAATTTAATTCATAGCTTTTTATTATTAATACTTTGTTTTTATTTATTTGAGTCTCTGGTTTACTATTGTTTATCCATTTGAAACAATAGTACAAAAATTTTTGTACAAAATTATAAAAACAATATAAGAATTTGAGTAAAAGTCTAAAGGTAGTTCTTAGTTTAGAAAATCAAAGAAATTTTTTATATTTTAAAATTGCTATATAATTTTAAGAATGTAATCGATTTTACAAATTCAAACAATCTATCGTTTTAACAATTGAAATTTTTCTTACGCTATTAATTCTTTACTAGAAATCAACAAGTTCCCGTTAGAAATATTTTATTAATAAAGAAAGTATCTCAAAAATCGTCAGGATCAATTTGAGGAACAAATTTTATTCTCATATATTCTTGTATATACACATTGAGAAAAAAAGCTGTTTCAAAAAAATAATAGTTGATTCAACTAAATGTCACTAAATGTCTGTCAAACAAATATTTGTTAATTCAAAAACAAATAATATATTTTATAATAAATTACAAGATTTTGTTAATCCAAATATATAAATACCTGAACTATAAATAATCATTACGAACTAAACACATTTAGTTAAGTTAACAACTTTTTTTCTGAGTGCAGAAATATATAAATACGTTTGGAAAAGGAATACTACATGTCTTCATTACATTTCATGTAACTAATTGCACTATATTCGGATATTTAGGAAACAAGTTTGTAGGGTATAGAGTATACAGGGATACAATAGCGAGCTTAATAGTAGCCCATGGCCCTGAACCATTGGTGTATTCGCATAATCCGGCTGGATAACAATTACGGTACTGACCCGCCCACAGTGCACAGAGAGATGGAGAAACAATACTACGACAATGGTAGAGGTCGCGTTAGATGGGAAAGCTGGATATGACGAATCCGCGGCAATCAATTATCGCGATGCAGCCGCGGGATCCACCAAGTCGAGAATGCACGCCTAATTCTGGACTCTGATGTGAATGCAATATTAATAACTAGCGATTAGAGTGTTCGCTAAAATATACGCTATTCGTCGCAACTTGGGAATAAACAAGGTTTTGTCGGATCCCTTCCATGTCGTTCGTCGATCCCCATGGACTCACGGCAGATGCGTGGGTGGAGCGACGGATATCGAGCACGCACACGTGTCTCGCCTTCACGGCATTCGCACCGAAGAGGGATTATAAAGGAAAGAACGGAGGGAAAAAGCAACGAGAAAAGAAATAAAAAACGATAACCCCGACGCGAGAACTCATGCTCTTACTTTAACATCCCTCTTCTTCTCTCCTCCGTTCTGTTGCGTTCGCCACCTTGATCGAGGCAATCCTCCCTTTTGCGCGTTGGTAATGATCGGGACAGGCACCTACGGTGCATGCAGAATCGTCTTGACAGGCTGGAAATAAATTTCGTGCTGGCTTCTTTTTTGATCCTGTGAGTGTAAGCTCGGACAACTCATCAATGTGATGTGCGCGCGCGCGCGTTTAGATGCGTTCGATCTCTCCCTTCCTTTTTGATTGCATATAGCAGGCCTGTCCAGTTTTAGCTCCGGAGCCAAAACGCAAAGCCATCGACGCAAAAAAATCAATGTGAGTAAGATTTCAGAGATTGTAAAATGTTGATAAGCGTCGCTCAAACGCGTAACAATACTTTACAGTCCCCGAAATCTTATTCTTGCATTGATCTTTTTGCGTCGATGGCTTTGCGTTTTGGCTCCGGAGCTAAAACTGGACAGGCAAGGCATATAGTTTTTTCGAGATTTATCTCAAAGAGTATACTGATTTTCCATGCTACTGACTTTGCTTACTTTTGTCATTGTATAATGATTTGTCGCTGATAGGCGGATAATAATTGTTGGAAAGTCATTCTGTTTTTGTTCCTTTCATGGTCAAGCATGATCGTTTATCATCGGCTTAAACCGCGACCGTTTGCAGTAAATTGCACTCCGCGTTGCAGAGTCATGCCAGACGGTGTTATAACGTTTCCCCTCTTTTCCTACCGCCAATCAAAGCCGCGGAAATTGACCGTCTAACGCTCGCATACTGTATGCACCTTTTTCCGTGTGCTACGCTTTTTATCCAAATACCGTGTATCGGAAGGCGCGATGAAAGTGTAACGTCACCTACACACATCGTGGATCGTCGATAACGTTCAATGCGTTCTCATCTGAATTTAAAGCTCCAGCGCCTGACGAAAAAAGCGTAAAAGAGAACGGCCGATTATTAAATACCAGAATATTACCGGTCATACAAATGGAATTCCATTAAATCTCGGATAAAAAATCCAGGATTAATGTCACTTCGATCACAAACCAAATGACGGTACTTTATGTTTCTGTTACAAAGAATATAGTTACTTTACGAGTTATCGGATTTTATTACCAATATTACGAGTATATTACAGTGTAGTTTCAGCAGCGACTTTATGAATAAGACTATTATTGCGTCTGTGTATAAAACCTGTAAAAGTTTACTTGTATATGAGGAAATAAACTGATATAGAAGGTAATAAAGCGAAATGTGAACTGCAAAGAAAAGTGGTTCCTAAAACAAGGAATCAATCACTCTAAGCTCGAACGTTACCCGTTCGTCGATGTGACCACCGAGGTGCAATGGGTAAATCGATTTGTTTGTTACCTGACAGCAGGGCAACGAAACAGACGAGCAGACATTTCGCTGTTTGGCAAACAACCGCCATCTCGTTGCCTCGCGTTACTTGCGACGAAGAGCCGCTCCAGTGCGTCAATAGACAAATAGCTAGCGCGTTACATTTCAAGCTAATGCACTCGACCGTTCCCTCTATAGCATTGCCGTGTCATGCGGGGAGCAGCGTCCGGATATCGAATCGCATACGCCATGTTCGGGACTGTACAATTCGCGAAAGAAGTACCGACGTCAAAGAGAAGCGTCTGTTTGAGATGACTCTATATACAGACTGGGCGCTTGTGGCCGCGAGCACGTATACCGACATGTATGTGTGTACGTTTGTGTCTACGTGTTGGTGTACGACGAGCCAGCACGCCGAACGAAGCACGTCGTTCAATAAACGTATCGCGCGGAGTTATTTCATTTTCGACCGACTCATGTGTAAAATATCAAATAAAACGCGCGGAATGTTTGTTTAAGTGGTCGTTCGTGGTCGCGAGCGTTCCGAGGATGCAAGGGGTGGCAGCGCGACGATAGGAGATGGTAGGCCAGGGTGGATTTTCGACGCTACGTGCGGGGGAAACGTTAATATCGCGCTACCGGGTTTGCAGCGAGTTGGCGGGTTCACAAAGTGAGCGAGTGTTGACACTAGCCGCTCATTCCACCCACCCCTGTTTTCCCCTCGTGCCCACTCATCCTGTCCCGTTCCACCCAAGCCACCCTTTTCCAGTCTGCGCCCTGCGCCTTCCGTGCTACCTCTGCCGGCGGCGCAAACCACCCCTAGCCGCCGACCACATCCGCCCCTAGCGAAAGCTCCGACGGAGTCCCCCCTCACCTCTGAGAGCCGTCCTTCTAATCTTTTTTTCTCTCCGTCGTCCGAGAGTGTACGTGGCTCGTAGCAGTTGCCGGCAATATCGGTTCAGCTTAATTACTTTCATGAGCTATTTTTTTTCTTCTTTTTTCTTTTTTACAAGAACGATGCGACGATTCGATCAAAGATAGAGCCCCGAAGGTGAATTGTTTCGCATTCGCAAGTTCAACATCGAACGTAACACGTAATTTCAAAATTATTAAGAATGTGGATGAAATTAAAAACTAATATGAGAAGCGTTGAATTCTCTTTTAAATTATATAGCATTTCTTGATACATTTAACATTAACTGAACTTTTAATAGACATTTAGAGAAGGGAACACTCTAGAGTTTACGCAATACGGCTTTCGTGTATATACATATCGAGACCGCGTCTACGGAGTCGGCCAACATGGTCAAAGAAGACGAAATTAAATTAATATAATCCGTACTGGCAGCACAGCCGTGCATTCGAGCTTTACCACGATGGAGGCAACAAATTATAATGCCATAATTGAAAATGTTCTGTACTGCGTGCGAACGGCGCACATTGCCCCTCTGTGCCCGGCGTGGCACGAAAATTTCAATTTCCCGGTCCTCGTAAATCTGAGGTGAAGTAATTATTGTATTCTGCCGACGCTTTCTTAGACCCATTCATACCCCTTCTTCTATACCCTCGCAAGGAAAAGCATTTTGCGCGTCAGCTCGACGACCATGGGCGTAACTATTTCGTTGCTCTTTTCCGACGTGTTATTACGGGATAATGTTCACCGGAGCGAAACGTGGCGACCTAATAAAGGGGAATGCACTGCCTTTTTAGATAATGAACGGCTTTATGTTACGATTTCATTGAAAGAAAATTTATCTGAAGAAAGGCAATTTATTTATAAATTTTAGATTACTTAAAACAACATTATTATTCGATTACATCGTGAATATTTTTATTTTTATTCAATTTACTAATAAGTTAAAAAGATATAGAAATTTTTAAAAGTAAATTATAAGTTAAAATTATTCTTTATAATTATTATCAGTAAAATTAATTTATGCATAACTACAAGTAATAATTCAAGAGTCTAATGATAATATCTTGCAAATAATAAGTGAAGGGCTAGAAACTTGACGTCTTTTAATTACGCTTCTATTAAACATAATACTTGTATGAGAGAATGAGAATGCTTTCTAACGAGATGAAAATTTATCAGCGTTTGCTGTTATAAAATGAAAGGGACGATGTCATGGTTTGTTCAGTTCTGAAAATCATCGCGTACTTAGACTGCTCTTAAGCGTGTAAAGCGGCGTCTTGCCCGATTCATGGCCGGCCGCATTCAAAAGTTTCTGTAGAAGCGTAGCTTGTCTCGGTTGCTTTTGCTGTCTCGTTTGGTGGGTCATTTGTTAGGCGCAGACAGCTTTTACGTGCTCGCCGCATTTAATTTCACAATACATTTTAACGACACCACACCAGCATTGAAACGCCACGCAAACCAAATCAATCCCTCCCTTCGTTCGTTATAAAAATACTCGGGGCAAAGACACAGACTGCGGATGTTTAAAAAATTGAAGTCAGAGCAATGGCCGAGGAGAAAGCGGAAACCGCGAAAGTGGAAATTTCAATCAAACAGAAAGCTAAATCCATGGGAAAAAAAATGCGTTAGAAGCTTTTTGAGAGAGCTAGTGATACTTTCTCTCTCACGTATTTAACCTTGCGTAATATTGGCTGCGAAGATCGATTTACGCGTAGTGGAAGAAACCGGTGTTACGCCAATGAATTTTCTCCTTTCGAGAGTACAACTCCGTTCAAACTTTGCGCCGGTGATTTCCCATCCCGTTAGCCCAACGCCGATTAAGCAAATTAAATTTCTTCCGGAAATACCAACGAAGAAATCACAGGCCCTACCACCCTTGCTCGACGTTTTAACGTCATTAGTGCGAGACCCATGCATTGTATCGACCGGTGAAATACCGAGGAGTGTGCGAGAGAACGGATGAGAACAAGGGGGAAAAAGGGTTCTGATAGAGGGTGGAAACAGGTGGGAAACGGTTGTGAGTCTTGGATTTTATTCGTAACTTTTCGCGGACACCTTGTGAACATTTTACGAGAACTTTTTCCAAGCACTATCGATCTAATAGCGTTTCAAAAGCTCATTAGAATCAATCTAAATTAGGGATCTATTATACCTTTAAATCGTCCTTCCTCTTGAGACTTGAATAAAAATTCTCCGAAATTAACTTTAAATTAATTTTCAAATAAATCATGCTTTAAATCTTTATCTTATGCAATATAGTGAATTCAAAATTAAGTATCATATTTATATTTTTTGGTTTTATAAATACTGCAATGAGAAAAAAATATAGTCAATTTTAATAAATATTTAGTTCAATACTGCCAACTAAACATTTACTTACCGATAAATAAGTAAATAAATATTTGTTCAGTAAAAAGAATGATTGTTAAATCAAATTAATGTTTCTTGTATCAAATAAATATATCTTTATATTTAATAAAGATTTAGTTAGCAGTATTCAACTAAATATTTATTAAAATTGACTATATTTTTTTTTCAATGTGTCTAGCGCAATGAAACATTTTTTATAGATAAAACTTTGATAGTAATAATTATTACATATCCACCTATAATACATATATAATTTATATGTATATTAATTGTTTTCGCTATTTATGTAAATATTATACTATTACATATATGCATGATGCATATTGTATTTTTTTCCATATGAGGGTGTTAAACTTTTATGTGATTCAATATAATTAGCTGTAGTATATAATTTTAATGAATAATTATAAAAATATATTATTGCTGCATGAAATATTATTGTGCGACCTACAGTACAGCGAGAGTTCTGCGACGCGAGCCCCGACTTGCCCTACGCGCTTGCGGTCTTGCATGCAATTGATTTATCGATCGTTTTCTCGCGACGGCAGTAGAGTTTACCACAAATATTCGTATACAAATCCCAATGTGGATCGTTCTCCCGCAATCAATTTAAACTCATAAATAACATACGCGATTGTAAAAACCAATAATAGAAATAAATAATAAAATCTATTTACAAAGGCAGAACATAGTTCGATCGACCTGATTACAGAGAAGATCTAAAAATACTCGAGGCGACAGAACAATGGACGGTGTATGTCCAGCTCGTCGTGTATCGCCAAGAATAGGCGACAGATCCTTGTTGGATTCGAATACGGACTGACCAACAAACGGAGAGCACGTGCTGGAGGAAAGGCGCGGCGACAAATTCAATTTCGCGAAATTAGCCAGCGGTACATGTAAATTGGCACGAAATGAACTCTGTTATTGTATTAGACGTCCACCTGGAATTTCGAAGAGAAAACAGAGTAGCGACTGTCAAGAGGAATGGGATAATTGAGGACCGAGACATGCAGATCCGCTAATGAGAGGATCTCGTGTGTCTGAACGACTGTACTGTCGCGCTTTTCAAACCGCTTCGTCTTCTTCGCTTTATCTCCCTTCATTTTTTTTCTTTTTTTCCACGTTGCCTTTCTATCACTTTTCTGTATTCGCGTTGTCCATCGCTCGCAAGCTCCTTCTTTTTGTGGTTTCGTTCCTTTCTTCCTCCTCTTTCCCAACGATCGGGTTATCCACGATGGAAAGACATTTCTCGGCATATATTTAAGTTTCATGGGAACCCCGCCGCTTTTCAGTTCATTTGCTGCAAATCCTTTCTCGCTGTGCTCGCGCCAAGATATTCCTCGCTCTCCTGAATCAGGAGCAATCGCGGAGAGTAAGTAGTCTTATCCGGAAGAAATTACGACGATTCTTCATTGCCAGATCTCACTTGCTCCCCTCGCATCGATTCGCACGAAGCATTATCAATTGAAATCTACTTTAAGCACACCGCACCAGCACCAGTTACAGGTTGTTAAGAAAGTTCTCCGTCATAAATTTTCGAGGGCGTTATGCATCAGACTCGTGATCGCTCAGTTCCGGGAAGTGGTTTAAGCAACGTTCTAATTAATGTTTTCTTTTCGTATTTTAACGGCCAGGCTAACCGCGTCTGAGAACGTTTCTCATGATTCTTAATGCCGTCATTTAAAAAGCGTGAATGGCGTTAGAAAATCTTTTTCACAAGGATAGCTTGCTAGTTGTGTATAACTTAGTAATTATACCCACAACGTGAAATTCGCGAATATCTCATCAGTTCTCTTTCATTTTATCAGTCATTAAAATAATAAAACTAATCATGATTATAAAAATAATTGCCATACGATAAAAAAGACTATAAATGGAATTCAGTTAAAAAAAGGAAAACGAAAAAGATTAGTAATTATGAAAACGATTACACCGCACGTCGCAATCTTCGATGTTGACGTTTTATCCTGGATTTAAATAAAAGATAACGAATTTATACTCACAGATGCAAGAAAATGAAAAAGACATTAAAAGCTACCGACGCTTTCGAATGCAGACAGATACACTTATTATCGATAATATAAACGTTCACTTGAAAAGTTGCTGCGTCGCAATCTCCGACACGATATCCGTTCTTATCTCGCAGAAATCACCTTCATCTGCGTTCCGTGCACCTCCTGCCTTTTCCATCTTCTTGTCTGTGAGTTGGAAAGGCAGCCACAGTACGCTGGAATTCCGGATTGGCCACGTCGATCTCGCATTAGTCTCGTGGCTAATTAAAACAGGTAATGCCTGTTTGGTGTGTTTACGCACACCGAGCCGAATCTCATATACGTTCTTTCGACAGACGACACAATATCTTGAAAGAGACAGCCCTTACGCATCCGTGAGACTTGAAGCTGTACGGCGGCCGTCTCGTGCGTTAATTAACAGTCAGGACCGCGCGTTTATTTCGACCGTACTAATGAGTATTTGAGTAATGTCTTGTGCGCCACCTTTCCCTTTCCTGTAGATACGACGTTGACATATTTCTTTGTCCGATGTAAATTAACGATTATTAACAACCGCTATCAAGCGCAAGCAGTGCAGAAAAAAAGAGCAAATACACCGACAAATAAGAAATAAGGGAGCTATCTCTATTGATATGCAGAATTATACTCATTGTGTATCTTTTTACCTTCCATAAAATTAATTTTGTTAACAAACAGCAGAATTAGCACTTCGTGGAATAAAGAAATCTAAATTCAAACATTCCTCTTTAACCCTCAGTATACACTCTAATTTTGGACACCCTTAATATTTATCACTTTTACAAGCAGAGATGCACTCGACGAGAAAAATCTCGATCTTGTCTCGATCTCATCTCGAAATTGAGAAAGAGATATCCAAATCTATTATTACTTGTTTGTTTTAAGATAACGGATGTATGGAATGCTATACATACATTTATCTATATTTAGTATATTTTTATTAAATTGAATCATATATGCACTATAGATATACAGTATATTAATGAAATTAATGTACACATCCGTTACCCCAAAAAAAACATTAATTTATCACTCACCAATCCGATGTGCAACAGCGGAGTTAGATCTGCAACGTCGCTGCGATGATTCTGTAACAAAACGGACATAAAATCCAAATTAAAACAGAGCAAAAAATCAATCAATATTTTAAATAATATTTACTAAATGCAAAATTCTCTTGAAAATACCTGGGAAAAAATATTTCATACATAATTATATGTATATAATTTTACAAAATTACATAAAGTTATTTATAATTATATAAAAAATTGCTATAATTTTACAAAATTACATAAAGTTATATATAATTATATAAAAAATTGCCATATTTTATATACAATTATATATAAAATATATCCATATATAACATTTTTTCCCGAGTAATGCTATAATTTTTGTAAGCAACGAATTTTTTAATTTACCATTCAGTTATATTTAAAAAAATAATTATACAGTTACAAAAAATAATTATACATTTTCTGGAAAATACATATTTATAAAATTTCAAAATAATCTTTAAATCCTTTTTTCTAATTATCATTTTTAAGTCATTAAAATAAAACAACTCAAGAATAATCAGAAGAAAGATACTAATGTTATATAAGCAAAAAATAATATTTACCCACAATTAAATATAGTATTAAATATAATATTTACCGCAAGGTGTGTTGCTCCGCCGGTGCCTGATGCCTCTCCCAGACCTCCTCCTCCTCTCAGAATCGGGTTGACATCCTCTCGCACAGGACACTCGCGTAAAACACTCGCGAATAATACACTATAAACGCGCGCGGACTATTCATTTATAAAAGTCTTTCGCGCGACACTGCGGTATTTCACGTTTACAAAACCCATGATACGATTTCCATTTCGGTCGGTGGAATCAACACTTCACGTCGACGAGTACACGCGAAACACACGATGAATGCCGAACAAGAGTTAAGCCCCACACGAAAGAAGACGAAATCGATCGTATCGTCGAGTCCGTCACCTCTGATTTACGCAAAATCACGTTTAAAATTGGCTCAGGCATACGCCCTAACACTAGTTCTAGTGTGACACAAGTGGTGCTGTACCACGAGCGAT